>NC_045546.1:43690787-43938287 GCF_009769535.1 Thamnophis elegans
AACAAATAATAGCAGAAGCATAGGTTGCAGAAATATTCTAAGTTTGCTTTGGGCTGCAGTTTTCCAAAGGTTTGGCATATATCAGGAAAGATTGGTAAGTAGAAGTACCTTCCTGTCCTACTTATTGATATATTGGAAAAATATTGCAGTAACTTCATCTGTAAAACCTAATTAGTCACATTTATTCATTTAGCCTAATCAGGGAACGAATCAGCAAACAGAGAAGAAGTCCAGAAGCTATCCACCTGGTGTTCAAACAACACCCTATATTTAAACACTACCAAGACAAAGAAGATGGTACTGGATTTCTGGAAGCACAGAGAAGAATCTGCCCCACTGTATATCAAGGGGGGCTGTGTGGAGAGAGTTTCCTTTTTTTAATTCTTGGCAGTGCTTATTAGTCAAGAGTTCACCTGAAAAAAACAACACATCCTTGGTAAGGCTCAACAGAGACTTCATTTCCTTAGAGCCTTCAGAAAAATCAGGTGGAACAATGGCTGATGACCACTTTCTATCGGTCTACAATAGAAAGTATCCTTACGTACTGTATAACTGTATGGTATGCTGGTTCAACAGCTGCAGACAGAGAGTGATTAATTCAGCACAATGATACTTAGGAATGATTCATATCCTGGTCAGTGCCTTTTCTCACTTTTACCATCGGGAAGAAGACACAGAAATATAGACAGCCAGACAAACAGGTTTAAAAACAGCTTTTATCAATGGACTGTCAGACTCCCAAATACAACTACAATCACTACATGCATACATGGAAACATATGACTGGTTTGTCCCTAATTACTTGTAATAAGGACCATTTTCTATATTATTCATATTGTTTTGCATTTTGTTATGGATTGCACTAGTAGAGGCTAAATCGATTTCTCTGTGTGTGTGTGTGTGTGCATGTGTGTGTGTGCGCACACACACACACACACACACACCCACACACACACAGGAAATAAAGGTTGTTGTTATTGTTGTTGTTGTTAATTGCACAGCCAGCCAGATGCTCAGTCTGGATTTGGCATTTTTGTCTACCTATCGGACCCTTACCGAGGACCTGGGATAGGCAAATTTGGATGTTTGATGGTATATCGTCGCAGGACAGAAGCAGTTCCAAGTAAAGCTGCTTTCTGCAATTGACTTGTCAATGCCTGTGGTGTTCAAGTGGTGCTCCAGTTGTTTTGGGACTGCACTCAAGGTGACTATTACAATTGGTACTACCATTACTTGCTTTTGCCATAGTCGTTCTATTTCTATTTGTACATCTTTGTATTTTGTTATCGTCTTCAGTTTTTTCTCTTCTATTCTGCTGTCTCCAGGCACTGCCACTTTCACCATCTAAACTTTTTTGTCTTTCTTATCAACAACTGGTACTTCTAGGGTGTTATGTGGCAGGTTTGTTATGGATTGCCTAGGTCTTTGGTTAGGACTCGAGCTGTTGAGCTACCAACCAGCCCCAAAGGCTGTGAATCTCACCAATTATTATTATTATACAATTGTATCACAGCAGCCAGTTGTTTCGCCGGATTTGGCATTGGTTACTAGTCGGGCCCCACCCAGGGCCCTAGGACGTCATAACGTATTTTCGTAATATGCATGCAGATCCAAGCAGTGCGGCTTTTTGCATTTGACTGTTGATGACTTTGTCAATTTTTAACTGTTTCAAATGTAATCCCAGTGCTTTTGGAATAGCACCCAGTGTGCCAATTACCACTGGAATTATCACTGCTGGTTTGTGCCATAGTTGTTGAATTTCCATTTTTAAGTCCTGGTATTTTGCGATTTTTTCATGTTCCTTCTCGGCGACCTTGCTATCACCTGGTATTGCGATGTCTATGATTGTGACTTTATTTTTCTCAACCAGTATGATGTCTGGTGTATTATGCGCCAGTATTTTGTCCGTTTGTATACGGAAATCCCACAAGATCTTGACCATCTGATTTTCGGTGACTTTTTCAGGCTGATGTTCCCACCAGTTTGTTGCGGTTTTAATATTATAATTTTTGCACAAATTCCAATGGATCATTTGTGCTACTGAATTGTGCCGCAATTTATAATCAGTCTGCATGATTTTTTTACAGCAGCTGAGTATGTGATCAACAGTTTCATCAGCTTCTTTGCAAAGTCTGCATTTGGCATCATCAGAGGATTTTTCGATTTTGCCCTTAATGGCTTTGGTGCGGATAGCTTGTTCTTGCGCAGCCAGGATTAGTGACTCTGTTTCTTTCTTTAATGTACCTGTTGTTAACCATAACCAAGTTTGTTCACTGTCCACTTTATCTTTTATTTTTTCCAGAAATTGGCCATGCAGTGCTTTGTTCTGCCAACTCTTCATTCTTGATTTTATCACATCTTTTCTGCATTCTTGTTTTGTCTGTTGGGCCTTCAGTAGATTTTTGTTCTTTACTTCGATTAATAGATGTTCTTGACTTTCTTTTAAATAATCAGCCAGTGCATGTTTTTCTTCTTCAACTGTTGGCTTCACTTGTAATAATCCTCTGCCACCTGATTTTTGGGGCAGATACAGTCTATCAGTATCACTACGTGGATGTAAACTGTAGTGCATTATCATTAGTTTCCTGGTTTTTCGATCCAAAATGTCCAAATCAGCTTGTGTCTAGTTAACTATACCAGCTGTGTATCTTATAACTGGTATAGCAATAGCAATAGCAATAGCAGTTAGACTTATATACCGCTTCATAGGGCTTTCAGCCCTCTCTAAGCAGTTTACAGAGTCAGCATATCGCCCCCACAATCTGGGTCCTCATTTTACCCACCTCGGAAGGATGGAAGGCTGAGTCAACCTTGAGCCGGTGAGATTAGAACAGCTGAACTGCAGATAACAGTCAGCTGAAGTGGCCTGCAGTGCTGCACCCTAACCACTGCACCATCTTGGCTCATCTTGGTATTGCCCAGGTATTTATGGCCTTGATTGTGTTTCCACCATTCAATTTAGATTTCAAAATTTTCCTAACTCTGTTGGTGTACTCTCGCCTGACAATAGTTTTTACTTCTCCATGCTTGATATTATCCAACTGCAGAATGCCTAAGTATTTGTAGGCTTCATTTTCGTTGCATTTAATTAGTTGGCCATTGGGCATTTCAATTCCCTCACATGCAGTGATTTTGCCTCTTTTTATGGATACAGTGGTGCATTTTTCCATGCCAAACTGCATTGAAATATCGGTGCTGAATACTCGGACTGTGTTTGTCAATGATTGGATTTCTATTTCTGACTTTCCATAGAGTTTCAAATCATCCATATACAGTAAATGTGAAATTTTTTCAGCTTCTTTGGCTGTTTGGTAGCCTAATTTCATTTTTTTTAAAAGATTACTGATAGTGGGATAATTGCGATGATGAAGAGAAGAGGTGAAAGTGAATCACCCTGGAAAATTCCTCGCTTGATATTAACCATTCCGTAGATCTCATTCCCTACTGCCAACTCAGTTCTCCATTGTTTCATCGCCTTTTCAGTAAAGGATGTAATATTTTTGCTAATGCCAGTTGTTTCTAAGCATTTTATGATCCAACTATGTGGCAGTGAGGCAAATGCCTTTTTGTAATCAATCCAGACCATATTCAAGTTCGTTTTTCTGTTCTTACAATTTTCTAATATCATTTTATCAATCAGGAGCTGATCTTTTGTGCCCCTGCTCCTTCTTTTGTTGCCTTTTTGCTCTACTGGCAAGATGTTGTTTGTTTCCAAATAATCCATCATGTTATCTGCAATAATGCCTGTGAGTAATTTGAAGGTTGTTGGCAAGCATGTTATTGGTCTGTAGTTTTCAGGTGTTGTTCCTTTAGTTGCATCTTTCTGAATCAAGTATGTTTTTCCAGTTGTCAACCATTCATCAATTTGTCCCTTTTGTAAAATTTCATTCAGTTGCCTGGCCAATATTGCATGTAAACTGGTCAGATATTTGAGCCAGAAACCATGTAATTGGTCCTTTCCAGGTGATGTCCAATTCTTTACCTTTTTTACTCAATTTTTGACCATCTCAGTTGTTATTTCTAATACTTGCATTTGTTTGTTGCCAATGCTTTTCTCAAAGTCATGTATCCACTTTGCTTCCTTATTGTAGTCCTTTGCATTTTCCCACAATTCTTTCCAGAATTCAACTGTGGCCTGCTTTTCTGGTTTTTCACTTTTGGTGTTACCATTCACATTAAGACTTTGATAAAAATGCCGTTGGTCTGATCAAAATTGCTGATTTTGTTTATATTGAATGATTCGTGCCTCATATCTTTCAATTTTTCTAGCTGTTTCTGTTATCCGCTGTTTTACAATCTCTACAGCTTCATTGATGTTTCTTGTATCCATTCTATATCTTCTGATTAGCCGATCTATGATTTTGTTGTTTTTAAGCCGTTGCTCATGCATGTTCTTTAAGTTACTAGCATCTGCCCTTAATTTTTTGACTTTTTGTTCTAATCGGATTTTCCACTTTGGCTTTGATGCTTTTTCTGTTGTGTGACTAGGTACTTTGATTTTAATGCCTAGTTCATTAGTGACTATTACAGCTGCACTGTACATTAACTGGTTTGTTTCCAAGATGGATCCCGATTCAATTGTTGAAAACACTGCATTAACCATTTTCATGATAGGGGCCAAAATTTTCTTAGGCACAGTTTTTGGTGATGGTAAACGTTGCCTTTCCTCATTAAGCAGAAAATGCTCCATGATCTTATCCTTCAATTCTTTTTGTTTTTGAGTTAGTTCATCAGTTGGTTCAGTGATAACTGGTTCTAGTGGTGGTGGTATTTCCTCCCCGAGAGCTTCTTCTGGGAGTTCTACTATAATGTCTTTAGTTGTGTCTTGAATATTAGTTATTTCTGCTTGTGATATTGTTTTTTGGGTTTTACAATTTGCCTGAATTTCCTCATGTTCAACTTCACTAAACACTTTATTCGGTATAATAAATCGCCTTTGATCTGCTAGTCGTTGTTCACTAACATTTGAATCTGGATATTGTTGTTTCCATAATTCATACATTCGCTTTAAATAGCCTCTTTTTTCTGGCTCTGAGTTGTAGTAACAGGCCATTAGGGCACGGTTTTCATCTGCACTATATTTTTGTCATTTTGTTGGCTGGTCCATTTGTAGCCCACTTGTCGACGGATGTCCAGGGACCCCAACATCTGCCGCGGCCCTTGTTAACCCGCGCGACGACCGATGCGGTATGGAATTCTTATTTGTTTTTTTCACCATATTGTATGAGTTGGCGGGGGTTTTTTTATGGGACCAGATGCCAACCTGACCCCAACCCTCCTCCTTTCTCATCCGGGCTTGGGACCGGCAACGGCGGAGTATTATTATTATTATACAATTGTATCACAGCGGCCAGTTGTTTCACCGGATTTGGCATTGGTTACTAGTCGGGCCCCACCCAGGGGCCTAGGACGTCGTAACGTATTTTCTTAATATGCGTGCAGATCCAAGCAGTGCGGCTTTTTGCATTTGACTGATGGTGATTTTGTCAATTTTTAACTGTTTTAAATGTAATTCCAGTGCTTTTGGAATAGCACCCAGTGTGCCAATTACCACTGGAATTACCACTGCTGGTTTGTGCCATAGTCGTTGAATTTCGATTTTTAAGTCCTGGTATCTTGCGATTTTTTCATGTTCCTTCTCGGCGACCCTGCTATCACCTGGTATTGCGATGTCTATGATTGTGACCTTATTTTTCTCAACCAGTGTGATGTCTGGTGTATTATGCGCCAGTATTTTGTCGGTTTGTATACGGAAATCCCACAAGATCTTGACCATCTGATTTTCGGTGACTTTTTCAGGCTGATGTTCCCACCAGTTTGTTGCTGTTTTAATATTATATTATTATTATTATTATTATTATTATTATTATTATTATTATTATTATTTTACTAAGAAGTTGTCTACTTACTAATTGCCTTATTTAGTCAGGAAGAAAAACCATATCAGCTCATCAGCTCATATGTCTGAATATACCTTCAAAAACAGCTTTCCTTCCCTTAGGGGAGAAAAATACTCAAGGAGAAAAGTTTTCAATCATTGTTTTTGTACTTCTGTTGGTGAAATTCCATCAGGTGAAACGTGAAGGGGGAAAAGTCTATTTTCAACTTTACCACTTCATGTATTTTTTTTGTTACAACTAGCCTAGAGCTGTCAATAAGATAAGTTAACCTGCTTAGTGAAAGAAGCACCATTTATAGGATATAAAAAAGCATAAAAACTATTGTATCAAGGTATGAGAGTCTGAAAATGTAAAAGAGTGCTGATAGAAGAAAATAATAGATGCAATATGTTTATCTGCTTCCTATCCTTTAAAATTATTTTAGTAATGACTTCATTACTTAAAAGTTTGAGGAGGTTTGACTTTATCTGACTCATATATTATTCTGAAAACTATGCAATAATATCTTTGTTAAGTAATATTTATGTCATAATTTTTCCTTTACATAATAGTGTTGCAGAAGTAAGTAAAACGATTCAAATAAATAGCATTAGATCAATGTAAACAGATTTGAAAAATGCAACAAAACTTGCTATCTGTAGTACTATTATAAACTTTTATTAATGTGCCTTATGGGGTTATATATTTTGGAATATAGTTTCTTTAATTAAAATTCATATTATTTAAGAATTAGCATGTTTTGCAAACCAAAGCAATCTCCTCCAAAGATATTGCTTTCAACTTAATTATTTTCTATTGCTTATTTAAGATTAAATTAATCTGGATTCAAACAAACAATCATAGCACAATCATTTCAGAATACCCTGATAACAGACTTGCAATAATCTGAAAACTAAAATATTGTCAGAGATATAGATCTTGAATACTCTTCTCTGTTCATTTAGTAAGGCAAGGGTTCTTCATCCTTTAACGACGGACAGTGAGATTCATTGTTTCATCATATTTGCCATCTTTTATCTTTGATTTTATGGGTAGTTTTTGTTTAGCAACTGCCTCATTAATGACTGTTCACAGTAAGATGGTGATAAAGAACTGGTCCTTGCACTTATAATATTCACAGATCTGTGAAGCAAAGGAAGGGTGAAGTGAGATAATAAATGAAATTGTGGTTTCATTTAGTGACCACTTTGCTTAACAATTGAGTTTCTAGTTCCAGTTGTGGTTGATCAATGAGGATTAGTTCTAGGTTAAGCAAGCAATATACATTTCTTAGTCATAGCCTACTTCCCATTTAAATATATTCTCCCTTTTCTTCCCTGCCCTCCCTTTCCTTTCCTTTTTCTATTGAGTTCATTTCTTTTGTAAATACTTCACATTTCCTTAAGTCTTAAGTCCTTTTGTCTTCATGAAGGATTCACACTTAGGGATTAAGTTTGCTATTTGCTTATGAGATTCTCAGAGTGATCACCTTATGAAATGGAACTTTTATAATACTACAAATGATTAGATCTCTTTGCATTTAATGGTTGTGCATACAAGGGAATCCTCTGGAAAAAAAATAAATTGCAGTGCTTCTGGCTGCAAGACGCAAAAGAAATGGACATAATTTACAAAATCAATGGCTGTATCAAAAATGTGAAAGAACTGCATCAAAATCAATTCCATATGTTGATATGTTTAAATTACATCATAGTTATGTGCTATAATTGCACACAGTTGCCTCAATGTATCTACTGTAATATGAAAACAGCAAGAAGCTATCACCTACCACTTGTAACATGGAACAAAATATCACAGAGCAAATTAAAATATTCTGGATTTTTTATTTAAATTAATGATGGTGCTTAATAATCACTTCAGCTGGAATTTGGCAAGAGTATGGAATCCATTAATCCTATGTTCATGAACAGTGCCCTTAGATGGCTAATGACTAAATGTAATTGAACTTGGATATGTATGTAAAACTGCTTCAGTAATTCCTTCATTAGTGAGACAAATATGGTAATAAAATGTTATCCCACTGAGTGATGCTATAATTATCCTGAAGTTAAAATGAGAACTTTGGGGTATTTTACATTAAAATCATATCCCATGTTTTTCAACAAGAATTAATGGTCTGTTTTTCCTTTTTATTTTTCCATTGAGGAGGTCTGTTTAGCATTGCCCAAGTCAGTGACTGATCACAATATACTGTAAACATTTCTAGTTGCTGACTAATAAGCATAGAAACTAATCACCATCTGAGGAGTATGCTATTTTTTCATATGTTAGAGACAAACTATCAATACTTAATTTCTACATAGTGGAGGAGACCTCTCAGTCAATCCAAAAGCTCTTCTTCCAGAATGCTATAAAATCTGGCTGTCACCATCTAAATAGTATTTGCACTTAGAGGTTCCTTCTAATATGAAGTATCATTCTGGAAGGATTTATATTCCAAAGGGAGCTGATATGCTATGTAAATAACAATGCGTAAACAAGATACATAGCAATGCATTTCCCTCATGCAAATGAAAAGGGGAAGACTTTAAACGTTCCAATTATTTTATCACCTGTGTCACTGCACATTCCAATTGTTGCTAATTTTATGGGTTTGCCCCCAAGCTACTTGAAACAGCTATAGCTAATCCATATCTACTTGTAATGTTATTTATCCATATATTTTAAAACCATCTTTGCCACTATGACCATTGTGAGAAAAAGATAAATAAATAGGAATAAAAGCAATGTGGGACACTTTGGTTAAACAGGTTTTTTAATCATTGGGGTAAAAATCACCATATTGAGATAAAAGAGCATTTAGATGGGCTTTAAAGTAATGGCTACTACTGAAAAGAGGAATATATGAAAGATTAGTGACAGAACTTCAAATAACATCCACCCAAAGGAAATGAAAGAGTTAAAAACATATGTCTATATACATTTTTCTCTCCATAAATGGAACATCTTGAGAAACAGTAGTAGTGCTACTTGTTCCTAGAGATTTCAATTAGCTATTGCACTGGATGGCAGATTGTCAAGGGAGAGATGGCTTTATGCTTTTTTTAATCTCTCTCTTTTCTTTAAAATATCAGGAAAAGTCTCAGCTTGGCCTGTGAAATGGTGTGAAACTGTTGGATTAGTACTGATGATGCAGCCATGGAAAAGCAAAACATCTGTTTCCCTTTCACACTGGTGAGTTTTCTTCCATGTGGTGAGATTTAATGAAAGAGCGTTGAGGTATCATCATGAGGAGTATGAAAGACAAACATTCATTATTTGTAATTGATTTTATTAAATCGTTTGCAACAGTTATAAATTCATTCATATTTTCCCTAACACGCTTCACCCTTTACTTATATAAACTATCTTACAAATACACATTAATTTATTAGTTGAGAGCAAAAGGACTTCAGTTCATCTGACAAGATTAAAAGCAAGAGTAATCCTTTTGAGAAAGGAATTTAGTCTGCAGTATAAGAAGTTCTAAACTACTATTTATATGAGAATTTATGAGGCGGTGCAAAATACATGCACGCTCCATTTGCCATAAATTCTATGTATATTTATTGACCAAATAATCTTACCATTATCTCCGTCTCTGTCTGTTGGTTTGTGTGTCTGTGTGGGAAAGAGAGAGAGAGAATGAGATATGGTAAAATATGGGATAAGAGCTGTCTAGGAAAATGGCAAAATGACATTTCCAGTATCGCGAATTCTTCAAGTACAATATTTGGATTAATTTTAAATATTTTAAATTTCTGCTTTACAATAGCTGGATTAACAAATGACACATTATATTGTATGTATATTACTAGCTCACAAAGATAGATATTATGTATTTTCTTCATTTCTTCTAAGGTCTCATTTAAAGGAGAAATATTTTAGCTACAAGTAAAAAAATATTTAGTGAAATTTGTTATAAGCTGAGATAGTGTTCTGCCTCTCTGATTAAATGTAGTGAAATATTAGTTTATTTATGGACAATGAATGAAAACTGAAAATATCAATGAAAGTTCAATTAGGGTGATTAGATTTAGCTCTACTAATACTATTATGGTGGCTATAGTCACAGAGATTTGTAAACCTTAAGGGAAATGGATGAGGCAGCAAGTCATCAAAGGCTTTGAGTTGTCAAATGCATTGACTGCCATAATGAGCTGGAATCATGATGGCAATATAGGAGAAAACACATAGAATAACCTGTGGGACAGGAATAGGCACACCTGCTAGAGTAAGAACCATTGAACCTTCAGTGTCTGCAGATACTAAGATCAAGTCCATTAACAGAAGCTATCACCAGGAGAGAAGTGATTAGCTAGCAGCAGCAGAACAGTATTGATCATTATAACATTGGTGCAGTAGAATAGTTATGAAGTTATGAAATTGGAACCAGTGTGAGAAGAAGGATTCTAATTACTTTGGGACTTTGGAATATGTCAAAAGAATGACTGAAAGTTTTATATGGTACTAAGAAAAAAAGAAATGGAGTTGAAGCTGAAGCCTGGAATATAGAAAAAAGCATAGGAACTGTTGATTGTTGTCTGGATGCAATTCCATGTGCTAGATGATATTAAAGGATATTTAAAAAGGTCAAGGTTTTCCTGTCCAGTCGTGTCTGACTCTAATGTGCTCATCTCCATTTCTTGGCTAAGGGAGCCAGTGTCCAAAATGTCCAAAGACATTTTCCATGATCATGTGGTCCTATATGCTAAGAGCATGGAACTCTGTATCTTCCCACCAAAGCGATATCTATTAATCTACTTGCATTTACATGCTTTCATACTGCTATGTGAGCAGCAGCTGGGGCAGGAACAGGAATTCAACTAGTTATGCAGCACATGAATCTCGAACTTGGACTATCAGCTTTCTAGTTCAGTGTCTTTAACCACTATCATGCTTCCTTTAAAGGAGAAATAATATTTCATGGTATTATGGAATTACAGGTAATTCTTGACCATTTGGTCAGTGATGATTCCATGTTATGGAAACACTGCACAAAAGGTGGTTACAATCAGTCCTTGGAGTTTTGGCTGTCCTAACACTCCTGCAATCATGTGATCATCATCCACCTGCCCCGCAACATGTTTACATTTATGGCTGGTTGCCCTGAAATCATCCTTGAAATGACGTGATTGTCATTTTCAGCCTTCCCTAACATTTTCCCCTGAAAGTCAATGAGGAAGCCCGCAGGGAAGATCAATGTTGATGGAATAATTCTCCACCAGCTATACACCCCCATCAGTCTGTGTTCATGCCACTCTGGCCAATCACAAACCACCACACCCTCACACCCCCTCTCTGTGAACCAAGCTCCTCTTGCACATGCTTCACATACTCATGCATCCTGCATAATTTTTATAGTAATGTATGCAATTCCTTAATGGAGTACTACTCAGGGAAGGTTGGAGAGGGAATGCAAGATGCATCAGGGAGATTCATATAGGGTGCATGATAGGTATAGTACAAGGAGAGAGCACAATGATAGACAAGAATGTGAAGTTGTACATGTAAGGTCACTGCATGATTTGGGGAGAATGAACAAGGGTGTATGCAAAGTGCTGGACAGATCATGGAAGGTACCCAGTTGTAAGTACTAGTTCTAACAATCATTGAATAATTGCACATTAACTGAGAGCTACCTGCACAGTGAAAGAAAGAATTGTAAATCAGAGACAACTTAAGAAATTTGACAGAAGGTAAGAATAATGGGCTCCAATTACAAGAACAAGGGGCAGAAAGATTACCCACAAATAAGAGGTAAAGAAAGAATACACAATGCTTGTATTCCTACTCTGTGCCCTGCTGGCAAAACTGCCTGAAGCATACAGCTATGGATCAACAAGTGAATTTCTCCTCAGAAGGAAATAATTCCATGTGTCAGCCAGAAAGAAGAATGAGAATAAATGAGCAAAAGCTCGCAGCATGAGCCAGGAAGAACAACCGGTCAGGTCAGCAGAACTAGAATGCCAACAAAGAGCTGGTTGGATATGGAAGTGACAACAAGTAAATCCAAAAATATAAATTGCCTGAAGAATTTCTGCAAGGAAAAGCAACCTTACCAAAGAAAGAGTTGGATTGTGCTGCATATGTACTACCAATATGTGGGTGAAAATATATTGTCCCCTTAAGGAAAATGTTGAGCTGGGTGAGGGAAATATTGAACCAGCCTTTAGTCGTTGATATAAGTTTAATGGTTATTGTTGGGTAAACATTTACATCACATTTATGTATCTGTATCAATCTATCTATACTTCTGTACTGCTGTACTAATGCTCATAGCAAATTAGGGCCAGATAAGAGTCAACAGGCTTCAAGGCGAGCTGGACTTAGATCTCTTATGGGGCCATAGCAACTCCAACATAATGACCTGTTTAACCCTGCACTAGGGCTGAGTCTGGTTATCTCCTACAATAACTGTTATTATATCTATGGTGGAATGAATATTCCCTGATGGCTGGAAAATTGGCAGCAGGATTCAATAAAGTGTTTTGGGTAAGAATTATAACAGGAACAAAGAAAACTTCCCCATACCTGTGAGTTACCCTTGGGAAACATTTTCTTGAACTCATGACTAATGGCTGTAAAAATAAAATAAAGCAGGGCTTATGATAAAAGAACTACAGTTATCAGAGATGTTCATTTTTAAAGACAGAAACAGAGTATCTATTCTATTCAAAAATATTCCTTACTATATCTTATCTGCATATATATTGTCATATGTAGCAGTAAAAGGCAAAGCAGATGTTGTCAAATTGTGAGAAAGCATTAGAATCATGGATCTTATCAAACTCTGCCTAACCACATACTTTCAACGACAAATATATCAACAAAATCAAAAGGGGGATCACCATTTTCAGGTATCTTAGCAGAGGCAATAATGCCTCGAAATGATAGCATTCCCACACATACAACCCAAGCAGTGGTGGTATTCAAATTGTTTTTACTACCAGTTATGTGGGTGTGGCTTGGTGGGCATGGCATGGCTTGGCGAGCATTTCTTGATGGGCGTGGCAAGGGAAGGTTACTGTAAAATCTCCATTTCCTCCTGATCAGCTGGGGCTCAGGAGGCAGAGAAAAGATGGGAACAGAGCCAGTCAGAGATGGTATTTACTGGTTCTCTGAACTACTCAAAATTTCTGCTACTGGTTCTCCAGAACTGGTCAGAACCTGCTGAATACCACCTCTGAGTCCAAGGTGAGGATTTGGTAAATATATGACACCTTTATCATAATGAAAAAGGACCAACTCGAGAGCACATATAAAACCAGCAAAATCTTCAAAGGTATAAAATTCATAAGAGAAGAAGAAAACAACACTACCCTTCCTGCAGATTCTCATCAATAGAAAGTGATGGCAAACAAGAAACAAAAGTGTATTGAAAAACTATCCCACATCAATCAAGTGTTCTATTACCAAAGTAATAACCCAATCTTTCACAAGAAGCTTTATAAGAATACTATTCATATGAGCATAAACACACTGCAGCAAGCTTGAACTGCAGAAAAGGTAAACAGATTGTCTAGACCAGGGGTGTCAAACTCACATCGTCATGGCCACATCATGTGATTGTTTCCCCTTCACTAAACTGGGAGTTTGACAGCCCTGTCTAGACAATATCTTCCAACAAAATGGATATCCACACAATTTAATTAAAAAAATGGCTATTCAAACCAACATAGTACAACAACACAAATACTGTCAAAAGAATAAAACTGCCACACAGCAAACAAAACAAAACAAAACAACCCATTGCGGAAACTATCAACAGATTATTACAACTATACATTGCATCAACAAAGCACACAACCCACTAAAGACTTCCAAAAAGTCTAGGTAAACCAAAAGATACAGCAGTCCCAGAGGAAAAAACAGAAATCTATGAAATACAGTATAAAGACTGCAATAGCCACTATGTAGGACAAACAGGCAGAAGACTAGCAGAGCTGATCAATGAACTTCAACTAGCAGTCAGAAGATATGATGAAACATTCTTATTTTCACAATACATGAATTGACTTAGTCATAGTTTCAAATGGGAAACTAACCATTCTAGACCAAGTCAAGTCCAAAACACTAAGGAAGTCTTAGAGGCCTGGCACTCTGACAAACAGACCATCAACAGGCACCTGGACATCTATATACCATTCCAAGGAGATAATCAACAAGCCAAAAAGGCAACAAAAAGATCAGAACACCTCCTCACCAGCAATCAATACCTAGATGAGCAGCAATTAACACCAAAATTAACATTAGACTAACAATCAAGAAGCAAACAATACCCCAATCATGGAACTTACAAACAAGCTAACAGTAAAGAGCTCAACCAAAGAACAATTAACACTAATAAGACAAGCCACTAGAATATAAAAAATAAGAGCAAGCCTGACTGTTACATATGTTGTGAGGGAAATAAGCAGGAGCCATGGAATCAGACAGTAAGATGTTTATTGCGAGATGACAAGCGATTCGAAACGTCCCTGCAACTGTCAGGGTATTTATACTCGAGCCCAAAGCAACTGTCAAATGACCAGCCAATCAGAGATCTGGTAACAGGGAACATTTGCATATATAACACTCCTTCCCCCCCCCCAGTTATTTGCTTTGTGTGTTATTTATTTGCATTTTTTTGTGTGTTGTCCATGTTCACATTTACTCACTCCTTCCCCCCAGTTATTTGCATATTCATCCTCTGCGCATGCTTGGCAAGACCTTAGGGAAGATTTTTCCGGTCAAGGAGGCTGGAGAGCATACATGGAAGGAAACTCAAAGAAGTCCAAGCCTGTTGGTAACTTGAAATTGCGGTTTCTGCAGGGGGGTTTGCTGCGAGCAGGACTGTCGTTTTGGTTGTGTAGGAAGGTGATTTGAGAGCGGAGACGGCAATTTGGGAGCAGAGCTGGCCCTGGAGGTGGCAGTGTGGAAGTTCCTGGGCAGGCAGGTGGCCTTGGGAGGCAGGCAGCCTTGTAATGCAGGTGGAGCAGCAGAGGCTCCAGCCTTCGCGGTCTTTGGCTCGTCCTTGGAGTTGGCGTGGCTCGTCCTTCAAGTTGGCGTAGATGGAAGGCTTCACGGTGGCTACTGCTGCTGCTGAGTGCATGCTGGCCATTTGTTCTCCGATGTGGTTTTTTTCTGATTTCCGCATTGTTTTCCAGGCTCTGCGGAATCGCGATCCCATCCTCGTCGCCAGTGTTGAATATTGTGTGAGGGAAATAAGCAGGAGCCATGGAATCAGAGAGTAAGATGTTTATTGCGAGATGACAAGCGATTCGAAACATCCCTGCAACTGTCAGGGTATTTATACTCGAGCCCAAAGCAACTGTCAAATGACCAGCCAATCAGAGAGCTGGTAACAGGGAACATTTGCATATATAACACTGACTCTCTGCTAACATTGATGATGTTACCTAGTTTGGGTAATGAAATGTCTGCAGAAAACAACTAATCTCAAATAGCACCAAAGATCTCTCAATCCTGAACTATAAACATTGTCCTCTATCAGAGCATTTCTTTTAGTTATTCAGACTTCAAGTTCCAAAATTCATGTTGAAAATATGACAGGAATAAAGAATGTATGTTAACTTCATTGTTGAATAATCATACTGTGGTCCCTGAAAAAGGTATATGGAAAGGTGTGTGTGTATATATATAATTATAATGTGTACATAATATAATTTGTGTGTCGGTCTGTCTGTCTGTCTCTGTGTAAATATAGCATGATAGTTTTTTAAGAATTTGAATAAATTACAGTAAATATCTATAAAATAAATTAATAAATAAATTTCATTCTTCTTAATATTTTTATAGTTTTTAAAAATGTTTTGAAAAGTGTAAATATTTAATATGTATTAATTGGTTTTATTGTATGTTGCCAAGAGTCACTTGCTGTGAGATCAGTGGCTATATGCATTTGATTAAATGAATAATAAACAGTAAAGGGGGGAAAGTCTATAGATTATAGTCTATAGATTTAACACTCAGCCAAATAAGTTTTAATATTAGTATTATAAAGTACCGACTGTATATATTTTTATATCTTTTTCCTGAGTTAATTTTTCAAGAAATGATACTAGAAAATATATTAACTTGAAGTTAACACACTTTCCCAAGTGGAACTAATGGTACAATTTGATCCTGTGTCAAGTTTAAGTGCTAGTGTTAAATTCAGGTGAGCATTGCTTTCTGTGACAAATCAGAAGTAATAATATTTCCTTGATCTCATTCTGATCTTCTGTTACTCAAGAGCAAGGTATCTCACACAGATGGCTCAATTTTTGAAATTTAACCTGGTTTAGGAAAAGCTGGATCAGCAAGAACAGACACACACACAAACACACACATGGCATTGTAAAAATCATCATATTCTTATCATATTAAGTTCTGAGTTGTGCTTTTAAACATCTGCCTGAAATACTATATATTTTCCTTTTCCTCTGATCCAATGCAGTGAAATCAAAACCTACATGTAATAAAGTAGACTTTGCACTTCTGATAGTTTTAAATGTACTGATATAAAGTATAAGGCAGAGTAGTATAACAGACAGAAAATAAACAATAGACAGTTGGCTAAAAAGAGATAAAAATAATTTACATTATTCCTATAGTTGTTTGTATATTTTATTCCAATACCTCAAAAATAAGTTATTTTGAAATGCATCATTGCTGTAATGTAAAGAGTTCTGTACACTTCAAAGAACCTGACATGAAAACATCATGTATGAAAAAAATGGTGATGAAATTTTGTGTTCTTGAATTTTGTACAGTAAGTAAACAGAATCAATCTATTTGTTTAATGTTTAACCCATTTTCTTAAAAATAAATACATCTGAAAGTGGGAAAGTGTACTAAGTTATGTCAAAATGAAAATATGAAAGCAATAATACCATGATCTAAAGTGTATCCTGAAATAGTTCTTTTCAGACTTATTTTGCAAATAAGTAATTTATTCCAGGGCAACCTGAATGACATAATGATGCCTGTTTTGATATTTTCTTTCTCCTTTCCCCCCAATAAATATCTATGAGTCTAGGTCTGTGTGACTTCCTTTTGATGTTGTAAAAAATGAGGGTTTTTTGTTCAAATTTGCTGCAGCCCCATACATTTGAAGACAACATAAGAAAAGGGAATGTTGAAACTACCAATAGTACCTATTGAAACTCTGTCCTTATCAATATACAGATGTCCTACTTCAATATCTGTATTCACACAACACAATAAGCCATAAAATTTGATTTCCACAAACAATTGCACTATCAATATAAGCAATGAATACTTCATATTCTGTATTTTCCTGTTGAGAGAGAGAGAGAGAGGGAGGGAGGGAGGGAGGGTGGGTGGGTCAAATTCAATTTTTTTAACTACCAGTTCTGTGGGCATGGCTTGGTGGGCATGGCTTGGTGGGTGTGGCAGGGGAAGGATACTGTAAAATTTCCATTCCCTCCCTACTCCAGAGGGAAAATACTGTAAAATCTCCCTTCCCACTCCCAGGGAAAGTTACTGCAAATCCCCATTCCCTCCCAATCAGCTGGAACTAGTGGGGCCAGTCAGAGGTGGTATTTACCGGTTCTCCAAACTACTCAAAAGTTCTGCTACTGATTCTCCAAAGTCTGCTGAATACCACCTCTAGAGGGAGGGGAATATTTCAAGTCCATTGGGTGAATGTACAATCCATTTTATTAAGTAGTTTGTCTTGTAAGATTATAATATAGAAAATACAGTCTTTTGAATTGAGATTTATTAAATCTTGCCTTCTTTTTAGTTATGAAATAATTTTATATATTTAAAATAACGTATTGTTTTTAAAAGGAAATATATTTTAACTAGTGAAGCCTGACTTTCTTAGGAAATAGTAAAATTCTAAATCTATCTTATTCATGTATAAAGACGTTGAATATGCATGGGTGTTTTTTTCAAACTGGTAAGTATTTTGAAACACACATAATTTCCATTTTGATCCTTACCACTTTTTTGGTGGGGGGGAGATAATTCCCTTCCTAGGCTTATATTTTTTGAAAATCAGAATAAGCTACAAACAATGCAATCACTATTGTGATAGAAACCATACCATTAGAAGGTAAGAGAGAAGAAAATAAACATGCTGCATTGTACAAAAGAAGGAATGATGGAAAGGAATCCCTGAATTGGTGGTAGAAAGTACTCTTCACTTTCTTCAGCAATTCTCTAGATTCTCAACCTTAATTAATACTGCTGGCATCCTCTTCCAATCCCTCCCCCCCACCCACAGAGAGCAACATTCTTTCAGTTAACCTCTTTTCTCTGTTGTTTTTTTTTTAATTGCTTCTGCCATTGCCATCTCTCATTTCTAATTTTGTTATTTTGTTTTGGTAATGGGCAGATATGTCATTAGACCATTTAACCTTATGTTGTAAGATGTTGGAGGTCTTGTGTACATGTGAGATATTTACTCTGCAACAAGTTTCTGACAATTCTTGTGGAAGATTGTTGTTTTTTTTTTAATTTAACATGTCTTGGTACTTTGACAAGGAAATGCCAATAAGCTGCTCAGTTGTGTGTACAGCCTTTGAGACACACACACACACACAAACCAATTGACCTGTTAACCTCATCAGTTTGTTGAAACCAATTAAAGTGTCCCAAAATTATAGCTGGTGAACTCATTATCACAAGGGAAAAAAGGATCTAGCTAATCAGTTCATTTTCTCGTGCATTCAGGTGGACTTTCCCACAACGTAAAGAAGAAAGGGATTACAGCTGCCAAACAATTTTTATTTATGATATTATGTATTTATTTTGTTTTATAACTCATCATTTTTTCTCAGGCTAGCTAATTCACATAGTACTATGTCATGGTTTAGAGTTATGTCCAATGCAAACAATATAATTTGCATGAGAATCAGTACAGTTCTTGTCTAATAAATATAGGAGTTGTCTATAATAGGATAATTAGCCTGTTAACATAGTGGAATAAGATCCATAGGATGTAAGACAGGTGGGTGTTCACATAGGCAAACTGTTAAAAACATATCTTTCTTTCCATCTCTTTCTTAAAAACATGAGCCACATAAATAAATATTTCATACCGAAGAAAAAAGCTCCTTAAAGATTGGACCTATAATGAGCTATATATAGTTGTAAACTGTCTATAAAAAACAATATTAATTAATTGTTAAAGATTATTTATAATAGCATGATCTCTTTAATTAGAAATACTATTTTTCCTAATCTATCCATTGTTGAATTTAATTTTTATGCCTCTGAGTCAATAAAACTGACTCAGTAACTGTCTGAACAACTCCATGCAGTTTTATTGGCAGCACTTTTTGTAATGGTTTGCTATTGCTTTTGTCCTGGGATTGGAAGTGCCAAAGTCATCTAGTGTGTTTTGTTTCTAAGGTAGGACTATAACTCATGTTGTGGTTTATAGCCTGGTGCATTAACGACTACACCAGACTCACTGTCATTTTTAAATTATGCTAATTTCAATTAAAGCATATTTGACACTCCAGTGGTCCATAAATTGGATGAATTATTAACGGGAACAGTCATACATTTTGCTAATTTCCCACTCTTAGCTTTGCAGTCATCATTTCTTAACTACGGTGTGGTGAGTTATGTATGATGGTGGGCTAATAAGAATGTTCTCTACAACTCCCTAAGATCACTCACAGCAGTGTATGTCTAAGGAGATTTTCAATCATCTAGGTCATGGTTGTCCCAAAGGTGCTTTTTCAAAAGGTAATTGGACTTTGTTTTTCCTTGAAGACATTTTGCTTCTCATTCAAGAAACTTCTTCAGTTCCAACTGAATGGTGGAGAATGGAAAGATTTATATTCCTTACAGTTATCTAGTTGTTAGCATTCTTCTTAAGAGTTGTTGAGGCCATATGGACGTTTATCTGTGCCCTCAGGGTCACCTGAGGGTCACCTGAATAGTGCAAATGAGCATGGAAATTTCTTGGATGAGATGACCAGATGATTGCAAGGCATATAAATCCTTCCATACACTACCATTCAGTCAGAACTGAAGAAGGTTCTTGGATGAGAAGTGAAATGTCTTCAAGAAAAACAAAGTTCAGTTGCCTTTTTAAAAAGCACCTTTGGTTGAGCAGTGTATGCTTTAGTAACATGAAGATAGATAGAAAGGTAGAGTAGAATGCACTGCTTCAGGTTGTGGATTTAAAAAAAACATCACTTTTTATATTTAAGTTCCACCTAAGGTGGGGAACAAAGGGGAAAAAACCCTATGAAATAGTGGATGGACTATTCATGTATTATATATAACAGAAAGTGCTGTTAAAGGTAAAACTTCTCTAGAGCTACAGTCCACTCTAAAACCTCATTTTATAATGTGCATAGATAACAGCTGCCAGACTAATCCTATATAGCTTTATTCACAAATAAATCCCAGAGGAATCAGTTCACTTTCATAGTACATATACATAAGATTAGCAGCCTGAGATGTTTAATCTGTTTTTATATGGTGCCTGGATTCTGTCTGGGGATTAAATGCTGTACTTAAACCAGTGTAACTCTGACTTCTTTGGCTTTCACTGACTGCCTCCTCCTCAAACTGCAGAAGTCAGCAGACTATGGAAAGCTTTTACTTAGATTGACAATTACACAGTATTCATCTGCAGGTCCCTCTTAGGACTTTTACATTAAAAAAATTAATCAGAAATATGAAAGTCATAAATAGGATGGTTTATGAATGTAGTCTCTTTTAATTGGAAAAGCCAACTAAGATCTGCAGAGTTTTTCTTTGCTCAGCTATGCAAACACTCATATCTAAATGAATTCCACTGGCTGTAAATGGTGTTCATAGTAAAATCACTTTGATCTCTCAAAATGTAATCACGACTTTACTTAAAAATGCTGTAAAATGGTCCCAGAGCTGTGGGACGGCTTCTTGTTATTCTTAATTGAACTGAATTAAATATTAAAAAGAAAAAAGAAAGAAAAAATAACTATTTTCTTGTTTTTTCACAAACAACAATTTCTGTTGTAGAATATTTCATAAAGAAATAACCAAAGCTGTGGTAACTTAAAGCTGAAGTGCTATAATTAAAAAAGACTCCTAACTCTTATTAAACTCTAAGAAAAATAACATTTCTATACCTTTCTGTCAGCAGTGCCTGACAGAAGAGCATTTTTATCTATCTAAAAATGAAAACTGCTTCTTATGAATCATTTACTTTATCTATGGGAACTGAAATGCCAACTCTGGTAGCTACTGTATATCATTTCATTTACAATCATGATAACTTGCAAGTACTGACAAAGTGAAGGGTTATAGGAATAAACTAAGGACAGGGATTGTGTGTATATTTCAATGTTCCCATTAGAAGAATCACTCAAATGTTGGAATAAAGGTAAGACTCTTTTTGTGCTTGGCACCACACACTTTTCAGACTGTGTCTCCCCCCAGAGGCACATTTTGGACAGCAGGCACTGAGCAAAACAAAAGCAGGGAAATAATGCTGGAGATCTAAATAAGCACTAAAACTCAGAAACCTATTTTTCCAAAATGATCATCTTTTTGACTTGTTTTTTTGGGACACTGTTTTGTTTTCTCTTTAAGGCACGATTTCATGTAACTAGAAAACAAAACAAGGTTTGAGGATAGCAATCAATATTTTGATGTAAACTCTATAAATGAGACCGTGTTGGGCAAGCCTATTCAATCAGCCATAAAAGCTGTGAGCGAGCTGGCTGCAGCATTTGCTCAGCTATGCAGGAGAGTCAAAGCTCCCAGCTAATCCCCCAGTTAGACCATAAATCTAAGTGCAGTGAAGGAAAAGAAGCTTCTGTTGTTGTTTAAAATAGGTTGCATCCAAGCTTGTAGAAAACAAATGTTCTTTTATTAGAATCTAAGGTTTCCAAATTAAATTCAAATCAGATGCAAAATATTACAGTTGGATTTGCACATTGAGCTAAAAATAGTCATTTTGATGGATTCAAACACCCCCCCTTTATCTACCCCCAGAGTGTCCCGAAATGGGTGAGATTCAAATGCTGAGTTTTCAAGGGGAAAATTGATTCTGTAAAATAATGGTGTTTAATAAACTCATTACAACCCTTAGAAGTGCCTACCTACTGAAATTCATGGTTTTTATAGAGCATTTTGAACTTTTAAATTTAAATCATAAAATAAAAATATCTTTGCAGAGATTTCACTGTTAATTACTTTGATGACTTATCTTCCACAATTGGTTTTTCCACTTTTCTTTTTAAAACATTGAGCTTTCTTTTAATCTGTGGAAAGTGCAGAAGAATCCCAGTATCATTGCATCTTCCACTGATAGTGAATACAAGGGAAATAGTCTTGGTAATGGAAAAAATGAGAATTTTATTGTTAGCAAAACACACAAAATAAAATTATAATGTAAATAAAATAACAATGATTAAAAGATACATAAATTAAAAGAAGAATAAATAATGTATCTATTTATTCAGCTCACTGAATCTTTGCTGTCAGGAAGATTCATAGAGTAAGGACAACTGATGAATATACACACTTCTCAGGTAGAAAGACAACATTTAAAATCTGCAAGATCCCTTAGGAACCTGAGGTGGACTGATCTAATGAAGTCCTTATTTATCACATTTTTGTATAAGAGGTGTGTGTGTGTGTGTGTGTGTGTGTGTGTGTGTGTGTTTAGAAACTGTCAGACCATGAGTTAGGCAAGCTGTCTTGATGAATCACATTCTTTCAGCTCAATCCACCTCACATGGTTGTTGTGGGGAAAATATAAAAATAAAAAGGTGTGAAATAAGTAAATAGCAATAGTTAATAGCACTTAGACTCATATACCACCACAGTGCTTTTACAGCCCTCTCTAAGTGGTTTACAGAGTCAGCATATTGCCCCCAACAATCCAGCTCCTCATTTTACCTACCTCGATGGAAGACTGAGTCAACCTTGAGCCGGTGAGATTTGAATAGCTGAACTGCAACTAGCAGTCAGCTGAAGAACCCTGAAGCACTGCACTCTAACCACTGCACCACCTCGGCTAAATAAAGTTTCCCTGCAATAGTAGCAAGCAATAATCTGCCCATAACAAGGGGTGAAATTCAATATTCCCCATTTTCAGATTACATTGTGCATGCCCCTGAACAAAAACCAGTTCTATGTTGTGATGTCTCATGGGCCCTCATTGAGACTCAATGTTCTCAATGTGGCCATCAATCATGGTTGCTCCAGATTCCTCATTGAGCATAGTAAGTTATAGCCCCCCCCCCCCCCGCAATGAGGAAAATTGCAACTCTGAAATGAGGTTGAACAACCCTAGCAAGAATACTATTGTTCAGCAGGAAGGAAAGCAGTGTACAAGTAGGAAACTCAACTAGCTCCTTTTATTCAAGGAACATAAAGAAACTCTCACATCCAATGGTCTGTGGAGTACTGTATATAGGTGTTGGCAGAATCTGATGGTTGACAACAAGAGCATTTTATCCTATCCAATTCTTCATGGTCATGGATGAGAATGGTTTTATTCCAGACAGATTTAGTATGGAAGGAAAGGTTATATAGGAATGCAGCTGTAACATTGAACAAAGTATACAAAAATATATAATAGAATGCAAACAGCAATTTAATCTGCAGAGGAGAAGGCATAAGAAAAAAGTAATACCTCCCGATTCTGTTTGGTATCAAATAGAGGGAACATAGGAAACTCTGTTAGGTTTTCAAGATTCTGTTACTATTTTTCTTGTAATATTTTTGCTGCCTGTTTTCTGACCTGGCGTACCTTGAAGCCTGACAAATGTCAAATATATTGAACCTCTTTTTATGATTGTGGGTCACACTTGGTACCTTGCTGTAAGACCTTACTGGAACACACAACCAGATGAACTCATGCTAAATCAGCCCATAAGACATCTTACTCCCCAAACTGCTTGCATTTGTTTGGAGGTTCTAGGAGGGGAGCACAGCCATCAAAAAACCTTGAACAAAGATCAGTACATTCTTTGTATCTTGTGTACCTTGTATTTTGTGACTTATTTAATGGTAAGTCATAACTTCATAACAGAAGACATTATTTATTCAATGGATTCAGATCCTATCTTTCATTCAGGATCTCAAAGCAGTGTACTTGACTCTCCTTCCTCCCCCCTCCCCCCCAATAATTCTGTGTGATGGATTGGGCTCAGAAACAGTGGTGGGTCCAAAGTCATTTAGTGAAGGATGGTTAGAAATTTCAAAACTTCTAACTTCTTTTGGATCTGACTGGCAAAATATAATGTAAAATAATAGTTTTCCATGTTTACCATGTATCCAGTTTGGTGGTTGGAATGCCTGTACAATTAGATTACTCCTAAGGGAAGTATTGGCAAGACCACAGACTATTTCAGGCATTTGATGGATACAATTAGTTTGATATATTCCAAGTCAAATTCTAGAAATATAAATATTAAGTAGAAAAAGAAAATACAAAATTATGTAAACCCACAGTAAAGGGTTTCTACTGAGTGACACTCCACTCCCTAATCTCAAGGGATACGTACAGGAACAGTATCTTCTGAAATGATTGTATAGAAGAGGTAGAAGCCACCTGGAACATATGATCCTAATACTGATGATAATGATGATCCAAGTCACACAAAATTTTACAAGTAGCCACCACCAATATGACCTGGACTTGGAAATTTGCCAGGAACTAGTGGGGCTCCTGAAACATAGGGCAATTTTGTTAAATTGCTTACCACTGGTCACCATGTGCTGCTGCATTCTGTGCCAGTCAGTGTTTCTGGATTCCATGGCTTTCACCTGGTAGAAGCCATGAGTCCAAAATAATTCACAGGTGGCATATAAGCTATTTAAGGAAAAGTGAAATCCTATCAACTCTGATAGTAATAGCTTCCATGACATTTATTTCACTTCTTTTATTTATCCTGTTCATATAGGGCAAAATAATAATACTAAAGATACACCTGTTTCATACATGGATCAGGTTGTTTGTACTTCCCTGAAGCAGTAGAAATAAATTATCTTTTCTTCCTGTGGTGAAATATAATTCATTTATATTGTGATAAATCAGATGTTTGCCAGTTTCTTTTTAAAGTCACATAAATTATTAATTTAGCCAGACACACACAAACTGTGAACTGGAGTGTTAAAAGTATCACAACAGTGGGAGGTCAAAGCAATAAGAAAGAATAACCTTTTTATACACCTCAGTTAATAGCTTTCTATTCCTATCTGCTTCACTAGGAGAATCACCGCTGTAAGCTGGCTAAAACTTTTGGGGGGAGGCAGATCCTACAGTTCCATATCCTGCAGTAAGTCCAGGAGATAAAAAAAATTGAGGATTCATTCATTAAACCCTTTCCTCCAAGGGATATAAGCAATTTTTATAATCTCCCAGGGGAGTTCAGTGATGATATTTTGTCAAACTGTGATAAGGGAAGGTTAAACTCCTTTTCTCTTCAGACCCTATTCATTTATAGCACAGAGCAATTGCTAAAGGGTTATTACTCAGACTTGGAAGAAATAAGGCTGAAGGGATATCCATCATTTTGAGACCAAGAGTATGTGTGGTTTTGATGTGTGTGTGTATTACAAGAAAAAGCCACAAGCAGGAGTTTGTTGTTGGTTTCCAAAGAAGGCCCCCAAAACATAGCAAAAATTACTTTTGGTTTTTAAGAAAATAAAATCTTAAATGATTTATGTACACTACAAATTTATATATGTTCATATATACAGTTAGTGAGTATACATAGGATTATTAGCCTAATATTGTTGTTAGAGAAAAGCACTATCTAAAAAACTGTTGTTGGAGAAAAATTCTATGTATCAATTCCTATATTCTAATGCAAATTAGAATTCTAATATAAATATGTAAGATATCACACTGCATCATAGTATAATTCATCCCATTCATTATTAGTTCTTTATTCGTATGAAATATGAAGGCTATTTTGTAAATACAATTTTGCTAGTCTTAAGAATTATAAAAAAGTTTAAACTTACCATTTTAAAACACTATCAGTGTAAAACACTACTGAAATAAAAAAAATAACAATTACATAATACTAAAACAAATCTGTCACTTTAGTCACATTTTATATAGAGAGAAATGGTTGCTATTTTTATGTAGGTAGATTGATATAATGCTGGCTGAGTAGAACAAAAGTACCAATAGAGTTTTAGAAAAGACCGTTGGCTTACCTGAACGGTCGTTCTCGGGGCACTGCGAAGAGAGCCCAAATGCTGGGTTAACACAGCCTATCTGCCCTTGGACTGAGTGATGTTTTTCTTGACCACGCCTCCCTTTGCCTGCACATGCTCAATTCGAAAACGAAGGAACCGTCCTGTAATCAATTACAGTCAATACAGCCACATCGTTCAAAATACAAACACCCGGGTGGGTTTGGGCTCTCTTCGCAGTGCCCCGAGAACGACCGTTCAGGTAAGCCAACGGTCTTTCTCCAGTGCACTGCTCAGAGAGCCCAAATGCTGGGACATGCCCAAGCTATTGAGTCCCAGGGTGGGGAAGCGCCGAAGCCTCTGGCATTTCAGCCACTCTTTGTAATACTCTTCTGCCAAAGGAGGCTTCGGCTGAGGCAAAGGTGTCAATCTTATAGTTTCTAATAAAGGCCATGGGGGAAGCCCAGGTGGCCGCTCTACAAATGTCTAGGATAGAGGCCTGGGTTGCCCAGGCTGCAGACGTTGCAGCGCTCCTGGTGGAGTGAGCGGTGATTCGTCTCGGAGCCGTCTTGCCCTGGTGCTCATATGCCAGTTTGATGCAAGCACGTAGCCAACGTCCCACAGTGTGAGAGGAGACCTTGCGGCCCAGGGACGCAGGGAGGAAGGAGACAAAGAAAGCCTCTGACCGGCGGTAGTCCTTTGTTCTCTTTACATACGTGCGCACGGCCCGTCTCACGTCCAGCTTGTGCCACTCACGCTCCTTAGGGTGAGAAGGATGGGGACAGAAGTTGGGCAAAATAAGTTCTTGAGTCCTGTGAAACAGGGAGTTAATTTTCGGAGCAAATGACGGATCAAGTCTCAATATTACTCTGTCCGGGTGAACTACGCACAAATCCTCCCTGACAGAGAGCGCAGCAAGCTCGGCTACCCTGCGAGCGGATGTAATGGCCACCAGGAAAGCGGTTTTGATGGTGAGGTAGCGCAGACTGGTCTTTTTCAAAGGCTCAAATGGGGCTTTGGTCAGGGCCTTAAGCACAAATGGAAGATCCCATGACGGATACCGGTGAACAGTTGGAGGGCTGATGTTCGCTGCTCCCTTGAGAAAGCTCTTGATCTGGAGGAGCTGACTCAGCGAGCGAGAGGAGCCCTTTGCCAGGATGGTAGACAACGCTGCAACCTGGCGTCTGAGGGTGCTGACTGCAAGGCCCTTATCCAGACCCTCTTGCAAAAAGTCTAGGGTCTGGGGGATCGAGGCTGAGGAGGCCTCTATGTTCCTAGTCTTGCACCACCATGAGAAGGCGGCCCAGGTGGCATCGTAGATTCTAGTTGTAGAGGGCTTCCTGGACGCTTGGATTGTTCGAATGACCTGGTCAGAGAATTTTTGCTTTCTCAGGAGCTCCCCTTCAAGTGCCAAACGGCTAGCTGCAGCCACTGGGGCTCCGGATGGGTGATGGCCCCCTGGCTGAGGGCAATCTTGTCCCGGGGGATTCTCCAAGGTCTTTGAACTGAGAGGCTGACCAGGTCTGCATACCAGGGCCTTCTGGGCCAGAAGGGAGCCACCAGAATGAGGTCTGCCTTTTCGGTCAGGAGCTTGTTCACCACTTGAGGGATGAACGGAAGTGGAGGGAAGGCATACAGAAGTCCCTGAGGCCACGCTGACCTCAGAGCATTGGTTCCCTCCGCCTGGGGCGAGTGGTAGCGACTGAAGAAGCGTGGGAGCTGTGTGTTGTTGTGTGTGGCAAACAGGTCTACCTGTGGCTTGCCGAACCTCCTCACGATCTGCTGGAACAGGTCCGGGTGCAGGCGCCACTCCGAGTGGTCGATGCGTTCCCGGTTGCTTACGCCGGAGATGTGTTCTGCACTGAGAGAAGCCAGATGACGTTCCGCCCACCTGCCCAGCGCTTCTGCCTCGAGCATGAGGGCCTTTGATCGAGTGCCCCCTTGCCGGTTTATGTGCGCTTTTGTCGCCACATTGTCTGTCATCAACAGTACATGAGCCCCTCTTACTAGAGATGCGAACTTTCTCAGCGCTAGGCGAGCTGCCCTCAGTTCCAGCCAAATGATGCTGTGGGCGGCCTCCCTCTGAGTCCATCGGCCTTGGGCTAGGTGGCCCTGACAGTGGGCGCCCCACCCCAGGAGGCTGGCATCCGTGGTGACAACTAGTCTCTCCGGCTCCTTGAACAGGCAGCCCTTCCTGACTGCCTTGGACCTCCACCATGCCAGAGACCGGATCACCTTTCGTGGGAGCCGAACCCGCCTGAGTGAGTTGCTGTTCCTGGCCCTCTGCACTGGCAGCAGAAACCACTGCAGCTCCCTGGCGTGAAGGCGAGCCCAGGGAACCACCCCCAGGCACGAGATCATTATCCCTAGGAGCTGGGACAGCTGAATGATGGGTACCGACCTGGCAAGGCTGCAGTGCTTCACTCTGCATCTCAGGTTCGACAGCCGGTCTGGCGAAAGAAATACCTGGCAGGAGGTGGAGTTGATGACCGCACCCAGGTGCTGTATACAGGTGGATGGTCGGAACTGGCTCTTCTCCATGTTGACAGAGAAGCCATGGTACTGCAGGGTCTGCACAGTTAGAGAAACATCGCGGTGTGCCTGCTTGGTGGTGAGAGAGTGAATGATTATGTCGTCTAAATAACATTCCAGACGAACCGGATGGTTGCGGAGATGAGCCGCTAGCACTGCCAGAATTTTGGTGAATGTTCTGGGTGCAGATGATAGCCCGAAGGGAAGAGCCCTGTACTGGAAATGCTTCCCTTCCGCGTAGAACCTCAGGAACCGCCTGTGGGCCACATGGATGGGGACATGCAGGTAGGCCTCTTTGAGATCTATTGATGTCAATAGGTCCCCCTCCCTCACACAGCCCAGGATGGAGTGGAGTGACTGCATCTTGAACCTCTTGTAAGCCAGATGCTGATTTAGGCTCTTGAGGTCCAAGATGGCCCTCCACCCCCCTGAACTTTTGGGCACTAGGAAGAGGATCGAATAGAAGCCCCTCCCCTGCTGATCCTTGGGGACTGGCTCTATCGCCTCTATCTCTAGGAGATGGCAGATTTCTGCCCTCATGCGTTCCCTCTTTTCTGGGTTCCTGGGGGTAGGACAGCGGATAAACTTTCTTTGGGGAAAGGATAGGAAGTCCAGGAGAAGGCCCTTGCGAATGGTGTTGAGGACCCACTTGTCCGATGTTATCTCCTCCCACCTGTCGGCATACAGCCGTAGCCGACCCCCGATGGGGGGATCCCTGTGACCATCACTTTCCCTTACGAAAGGGCCGGGATCCACCACTGTTGTTTCCTCCTCCTCGGAATGGTCTCCGAAAGGAAGACTGGGATTGGTTGGCACGAGCCCCGAAGGATCTGTCTTGGTGCCTATCCCCCCCTGCCTGAAAGGGCCTCTGATAGGAGGAAGGGTGAGAAGATTGCCCTGTTTCCTGGCTCCTGTAGGGTCTCTTACGAAAGGACCCCGCCCCTTTCCGGTCACCCCTTTTAAAGGTTGCCGGAAGGATCTTGCATTTGTCCTTGGTTTCGGTGACAAACTTGTCCAGGGCCTCTCCAAACAGAAAGCCCCCTTTAAATGGGGCCGATGCCAGCTTCCATTTAGCCTTCATTTCGGCCTGCCAGTGCCTGAGCCATAGGAGGCGGCGGGAGGTGATATTGGAAGCTAGAGCTCTGGAAGAGAATTTTGCTGCTGTCAAGGTGGCATCCGCCGAATACTCGACAGCGGTAATAATCTTGGTTAGCTCATGGCGCCACCTAGATTTCCTGGGCGGGGGTCTGGACCTGAGTTGGCGCAGCCAGAATAGGGTGGCCCTAATAAAAAAGGAGGCAGAGGTGGATGCCTTGATGGCCCAGGCAGACGCCATGTGTGTTTTCTGACATGCCTTTTCTGACCTCTTATCTTCTGCCTTAAGTCCCTCTAGGAGCTCAGCTGGCAGGTTGGAATTGGAAGTCAGAGACACGACTGGGGCATCTACTTCTGGGAATTTGAGGATTTCCTCCATTTTATCTTCTACTGCATATAGAGTTCTATCCCCCCCACTGGGGTTGGTCAGGGTGCCTGGCTGTAGCCACTGGCGCCGTACCGCGTCCATAAATAGGTCTGGCACAGGAATAACCTCGGGAGTTTCTACTGTCTCTTTGAACAACCCATGCTTAAGATCCTTGGAAGTGGAAGCCTGAGAGGCCTCAGGCCTGGAGGTGGGGCCTAACTCTGTGGCCGTCATGGCTTTGTGCAAGATAGACGTGAATAATGACGGTTGAAATAGGCCAGAGAATTTTGGCTTGTCAGGGGTGGGGTTTTCGTCTTCGGAAAGGGCGAAAATCTCCCCTTCTTCCTGCTCAGAACTTGATAACCCAGAGTGAGAGGGGCTTGAAGATGGGGAGGAGGATACAGGCTCCTTAGAGGTGGAGGCCCGAGGTTTGCGTTTCTCCTTTGGGGCCTTGCCCTTGCGAGAGCCCTTGCGCTTAATGCCTTCAGCTATCCCTTGGGAGATGGCTAAGGCAATTACCTCCCTCATTTCATCCGAGAGAGCAGGACTTTTCCCCCTTTTTTTCTTTTGCTTACTGGTCCTGCGCTGGCTAGGCCTGCCTGAGCTGGATCCACCCTTCCCAAAGGGGGAATTCTGGACAGAATCTCGTTCCTCTCCGATGGAGGAGCTAGGGGAGTCGGGGTACCCCCAAGATGCTTCAGGAGATGGATCCCTGGATGCATAGTTATCCCCAGACAAGAATTCACTGTCCCCGGGGGATTGGGCCTCACGATCAGGGGAAGCTGACTCCCTGCTGCGACGGTCTGGGCTAGGTTCTGGCTGAAGGGGCCTTGAAACCTCCCTGGGATCCACTGTGGCTCTTGGAGAAGACCTTTCAAGTGAGCCTTTGTGCCCTTTGCCTTTATTTACAGAGGGATCCAGCTTGCAGCGCTTGCTGGAGGGCCCCACCTGATCCCCTAAGGCCTCCCTGCATTCCTCAGCCATTTCAGGTCCCCACGAGGCCTGGGAGATAGCTGGAGTTGGGATGGGCACGCGCTGGCCTTTGCAGTCCAAAAGTGCTGGCAGAATCTCCAGGAGGGAAGGGCCGCCTTGGGGTCGGATTTCCTTCCTCCCACCACCCTCGGTTCCCCGAGACTTAGCTTATTTTCCGGAGGGAGAGACTAGCTGGCTTCCCAGACTAGCCCCCAGCCTCCCCGCGGCGTTCTGCAGTCGTTGAGGGCTCGCTGAGGCTCCGTTGGCTGGCTGGGCTCTTCTTGCTGCCTTGTTCCTAGCACGCTCTGAGCTCTGCCGCTCTGCCCAGTGAGTCGGAGCGATCCAAAATGGCGGGGAGTGCGCACGCAGCCGCTTCCCGCTCTTTCCAGCCCTGAAAGGCGCGCGAAGGCTCCAGCCGTCGCTGCTGTTGCTGGGCAAAATGGAGCAGGCGAGGGAATCCTAGCAATCCGGCTCACCTGCTTTAGAGCCTTCTCAGAGCCTTGCTGGACTTTTCCTCCCCCTGGGACGCCCCTGTTCCAACAGGGAACTTGGTTTATCCCACTAATTGCTCCCTTGCTAGCCAGCCCCCGCTGTGCAAGCCTTTTCAACCCCCTGCAGTGCTTGCAATTAGCAACAGCAGGGAAAACCCGGCAGCCCTTCTCTTAAAGCGACGGAAGCCTCACTGGAGGCAAATAGACAGACCTGATGTAGAAGCGTGATTTCCTCTATCTGAGAATTTAAACGTGGTCCAAATTGGGAAACTTTTTCCAGCCTTTCTGCTCTTAGACTGGAGCTCTCCCAAAACAGCCCTAACTCGGGCGGACTGAGTTTTCGAATTGAGCATGTGCAGGCAAAGGGAGGCGTGGTCAAGAAAAACATCACTCAGTCCAAGGGCAGATAGGCTGTGTTAACCCAGCATTTGGGCTCTCTGAGCAGTGCACTGGAGAATGATTGTAGATCATTATATGCAATTAGATTCAGGTGAAATCAGTGGTCTTAACGAACCCATGATTAATTTATCAGCATATCCTAACAGTAACTTAGTTATTTAAAATTCTTAGAAAACAAATGAATATTTGAAATTTGTGAAAGTCATTGAACAACCTTGTCAGAAAGCACCATGTCAGCACAGGATTTGAGAAAATAAAATACTGATTGAGATATATTTTCTATAGAAATGGTTTGTTCATACTATTATGGAAAAGCAAAAAGTTGTGATTTTTTTTGTTAATGCCTTATTTGGTTTAATCAATGTTTCCTCCTCTCCCCCCCTCCTATCTTTTCTCACTTCTCTTCCCCCTTTACCCTCCCAAACCTCACTGCTCTTGTATTTACTCTTGTATTTTGTATTTTACAATATTCTATAACTTAATAAAATATTTGTATAAAAGAGATATATTTTCTAAAACACTTCTGCATTTTGCATTCTATCTAAAGTAAGCACAGTAACTGTAGACAGAGGAACAAATAATAAAAGTCATGTAACTAGGGATAGTTACATGTTACATATGAATTTGCAAAATACTTGAAAAACCATTTTTACAAAAAACTGTTTTTTAACAAACAATTCACTAAGACTAGCAAATCTGAGCTTCAAAATTACATATGGGTGGCAGCAAAGATATCCAGGAAACTCCATAAGTAGCAGTCCTGATTCATGCAATTTTGGATTACAACATGAGATTAAAGCTTTGATTCTATCACTTAATCATGCCTTTCCTCAAGATAGTATTAGCTTTCTTCACAAATTTTAAGTGTAACATCCTAGTTGTTCTAATACAGATTGACTCATTGCCACCTGCAGCTTATTATACTAAGTATTTGCAAAGAAAAGTTTAATACCATATGTTTGAACCAGATGTTGTCTTCTAAGATTAAAGCATACAGTACAACTGCAACATAAAATGATATTACTTGTCCTTGAAAAGCAGTAATTCTCTGCCAAGATACACATCTAAGTTATTCTACCTATTGTAACTGCGCTATTTGGATGCTTATTATGCTTTTGGAATCAGATACTCTATTTTTGCCTGTAGAAGATTGCATCACAGTCAAAAACAGAGCTTGCAAGGGCCATGGGCGACACTCCCAAACTCTGTTTTTGCTGGCAGAGGGTTGCAGGAGGCTGTCGCAGTCAAAACAGAGCTTGAGAGCCTGTTTTTGCTGGCAGAACACTCGGGCTACCACAGGAGCCTCTGACACGAGTGATGTTGAACTGGACATGTCCACCCTGGCCACGGCTACCCTGGCCCCCAAGGTCAAATACAACCCTGATGTGGCCCTCAATGAAATTGAGTTTGACACCCCTGTTCTAGATTATGTTAATTTTAGTGTCTGCTGTTATTGTTACTAATACTCATAATAGCTACCATTAGTTCCAACAGCAGAAAACATTCACTCCTTCCACAGTCATCATTTTTGTCTATCACCACATAAAGGCCATGGAGAGGAGAGGGAAGAAGAGGGGAAGGGAGGGGAGAGGAGAAGAGGATAATGATAAAATGACAGGAAGGGAGAGTAGTGGGGGAGGGTAGGTAAAGACGAAAAAAAAATCAAATGCTCCCTGCCTGCTTCCCACAAAAAAAAATTAAATGGGAAGTTTATTCTTTATAAGTTATACTATAAAAAAGCATAAAACAAAACTCACAGGTGAAATGAAAATGTTCTAAATGAAAAAAGAATCATAAAAATAAGAGAAAAAAGACATTGAACAAAGAATTAGAAGTACACTTAAACATTTAAGAGAATTCAGACATGGGAACACTCTGAAATATTTTTTTTTTTGTTTTCTCTTGTTCCTGAATTAGGTGTTTATCTAACAATTAAATGCTTATCCTATTTGTAAAGAATTATATGCAACATTTCTAATATATTGTTTTTTAGATAGCTAAAGATGCTAACTTGGGGGGGGGACTTAATGCTCGCTACTGGGTATTTCTATTGCTTGATAATTGCTTTTAATCTAGTTAGATGGACAACTACTGCAACGTGCTCTACATGGGGTAGCCCTTGAAGAGCATTCGGAGACTTCAGCTTGTCCAGAATGCAGCCGCGCGAGCGATTGTGGGTGCACCTCGGTTCACCCACGTAACACCTATCCTCCGCGAGCTGCACTGGCTGCCTATTGGTCTTCGAATACGCTTCAAGGCACTAGTCGTCACTTATAAAGCCCTTCATGGTATTGGACCTGGGTACTTGAGAGACCGCCTGCTGCCAATTACCTCCAATAGACCGATTAGATCCCACAGATTAGGCCTCCTCCGAATTCCATCTGCCGGCCAATGCCGACTGGCGACTACCCAGAAGAGAGCCTTCTCTGTGGCTGCTCTGACCCTCTGGAACGACCTCCCCATGGAGATTCGAACCCTGACCACCCTCCAGGCCTTCCGCAAAGCCCTTAAAACCTGGCTGTTCCGACAGGCCTGGGGCTAAAGAGCTTTTGCCCCCCTCCTCGAATGGTATGGCTGTTGTGTGCTTTTAAATTGTGTATTGTTATGTTCGTCTTTTTTATCCCCTGTCTGTACCCCCTTCCCTGACTTGAATTGTGAGCTGCCCTGAGTCCCCTTCGGGGAAAAGGGCAGCATATAAATGTAATAAATCCAATCCAATCCAATCCAACAGCAATATGGAACATAATGGACATTTTATGCAGAGAAGGACACATCACTTCCATCATCAATTATCTAATTTAAGAAATATTAGTACTTTAGGAGTCCATTTCTAGAAATCTTTGGATCTTAAATTCCCAAACCCAAAGGGAAGAATTTCATAAAACTGAAATAATAATTCTGAATTAGTCTAAAGAATTATCTCATGTAGCTTTCTGTTCTATAAGTATTTAATTGAAGGAAAATCCCACTCTACAACTTGTTTCTTTAAAATAAGTGTTTCTAAACATAATATTTTCTGTGATACCAGATATAATATCAGAAGCAGTAGCTATATCATTTACAGTAGCTAAATGGAGAAACATAAGTGCAGCAGGACCCATACAAATTTGCAACTCTCTACATTTTCTGATTATGTTTTTTAATTTTTTTTAAAGTCAATAATAACAAATATAAAATACATGTATCACTATTTTAACTATTATGTTATTGAGTAAGATACCATATTCTGCTTAAAAAAAAACCTGCTAATAAAGCAAGATTTAGTCAATGTTGGACATTTCAATACACCATTAAATTTAGAAGAGAGATGTATAAACTTGATACAAAATAAAAAGGGAAATTCAAATTGAAGACCTCAAGCCTGGTTGTATTTATCAACAGTGAAACTATCTAATCTAATAATAATAATATGTGACATAAATGAGTGTAAGGAATGTTTTTGCAATTTTGAAGCACTTAAAAGCAAACTGCCTATTTAAATAGTTATTTGATGTCTTATCATAAGTATAGAGCTTATCTTATATCCAAATATATACTGAGAACCACATTTTACATACATTTGCTTGCCCTACAATTTGTAAATTAATACATCGCTCTTATTTAAGCAGTAGAAGTCCTCAAATTTTCCTAGTGTTCCCATAATACTTTTTTTTTCATAAGCTGCGTTCACAAAATACACTGAATCACCCCATATTTTAGCATAGCATGTTGTTCATCTTTGACAGTGAAGACCTGGACACCATTAATCACATTAAAATTAAGTGTGGTATTTCCAAAGAGGACTGCTCAGGTCAATTCAGGCACAGAATGTATTGGCATATCTTGGACAAATGTATAGATACTGTAATTATTGTACTGGTGATTTCACTCTTGCACAGCTCATGTTGTGGTGCTTTGTAAGCTTGACAGCCCTTATGGGCAAGGCCATGCCAAATTTATGCCAGCATTTCCCTGGGCAAGCAATTTCCAGAGGTCTTTAATGTATTTTTGCAATGTTTCTTCTGCCCTTCCTCACAGTGTTTTCCAGCAAAATTTCCCAAAAAGGAGTTGCTTGGTAGGCACTCCCCTGATGTAAGATAACATGACCTGCCCACCAGATCTGTGCTCTCATCAACAGTGGGTAGGCTAATAGTAGACTTGCTCTAAATAGAACCTCAGTGTCTAGAACCTATGTCATCTTTATATAGCCATCATATGTTTAAGGGTCTGTAAACACAAAGTATGTGGAAATGGTTGAACTGTCTTCTATGGTTGAACTGTCTTCTATGTCTTCAATAAACAGCCCTCAATTCACAGGCATAGAGAGAAGAATAGTGAATACCACAACTCTGTAGACTTTCAATTTTGTTCCTGCAATAATTCTTTGATGTTCCCACACAAAGGCAAATCCTGAAAGCAGGATTTGCCTTTGCTATTTTGCAGTTAATTTCTCATCAATGAACTAAACTTGGGAGACAGTCTGTCTAGGTAACTGAACGGTTCAATTACTGCCTTTTGATTGTGAATTTGGGTTCTTTATTTAATACAATGACTTCACCTTTTGAGTACTGATGGAGTCCAAAGTTGTCACAAGCTATAAAGAGTTTATTCATACTGACTTGCACCACTGGCTTTAAGCTGTTATTCAGGGCACAATTATTGGCAAAGAGGAAGTCTCACAGAACAGTTTTCTTCACTTTGATAATAATTTAACTATTGAGCTCTCCATCCACTCTGTATTCCAGCATCACTGTCCTGAAACACATCATTCAGCATAGCAGTAAACAATATGCTGAATAGTGGGGATATAAGCACACAGACCTGTTCAACACTTTGGTGACCAAGAATATCTTACAGGATTTTTCAACATCTAGCATTCTGACAATCATGACATCATGGAATTAGTATACCATTTAAATGATTTGGTGAGTGTAGTGGAATGTAGTCTGGATTCCCAGAACAGGGAGGGTTCATTCCAGAGGAGCAAATGACAGCAAAGTTTAGTAGGACAGAGGAGGAGAATTAAAACAGAGAATATAATAGTCCACTTTAGTTTGGCAAGATTTCTGTCTAGAGCAAAAGAACAATAAAGGAAACTGCTTAAAGGAATCCCAGTGTCCTTTTTTCTTGATTTTTTGGAGTTTGACAGTGAGGTAGCCAGACTTTGACATGATCCTCCATAGGTCTTGTTGCTAAAAATGCTGAAGGCTTTTGTGAGGTCAACAAAAATTATATAGAGTTCATGATTCTGCTGCTGACACTTGTCTTGAAGTTGGTGTGGCAAAAATCATGTAAATAGCTTCACAACCTTTGCAGAAGCCACACTGTGACTCTGGCAGAAGGCCCAGATTGTCAGCCTTTCCAGATATATCAGACTGGAAATAAGACCAGATGGCTTAATTCAATTTTATTCAAAGGTACATTAACACAATCTTGCAAATCTGAAAATACAAACCTCCCTCAATTTCTTTTTACAGCCTGATAAGTTAGGAAAAATTTCTGGATTTGTTATGCAGCTCTACACGTTATGCAGCTTGGACTCTTGCCCTTTCCTGATTGTTGCTTAGGCAGCATCTCTTCCCCCACCAAACAAAATTTGGCAATTGTTGTGCAATGTTCCTACACAATATTACACAGCTCCAGATGAGTGATCAGATGATTTAGTACAACTCTTGCAAGGGTTTTCCTGCAATAAAGAGCAGTGAAATTCCTTGTTGGTTGTTGCATATTTGTTGATTGCCTTTCTCTTGTAGAATTGTACAATGAATGCATCTTTACGTTTCTAAGGAATGGATCCTTGTTTCCAAAAACACTGGAATAACTCACTTAGTTTCTTTATAAATACAGGGCCACTGACTTTGTGTATCTCTTTAGGTTTGGCATCTGCCCCTGGGGCTTGCCATTCGATAGTTTTTATGACTTTGGCCACTACCAGTGGGCCATTCATAACATTGTTGATGTTGAGCTAGTGAATGCTGTCTATCATATCATTACTAATATATGACAGTCAATTGTGTATAGCTTAAAAGTGTTCAGCCCATCTGTGCAAGATCCGAGCCTTTTCTTTAATGAGAGTTGCAATATCTGTACTCAGGAGAATGAAATTCCTGAAAGACTGAGATCCATAGAGAGTGTCAAGGCCTTCATAGAACTGCTTCAAATAGTTTCTATTAGCATATCATCTTATTTTGTCTGCCTTGGTGCTTAGCCAGACATCTTGCATTTGCATAGGTTATTCTGGACTATCCTATGAACACTAGTGAAGGTTTTTTTTCTTCTCAGCATCTGATGATGACACATTCTGATAGACATGATGAAGGTGATGCTTTCTAAGAAGTAAAGACTGTATCTCCTCACCATTTTCTTTGAACTGGTCACGCTGCTTGCAAATAGTGTCCTGGCATCTTCAGCATCTCTGAAGCAGGCTACAAAGTTAATTCATGGTTGCAGAGTTGGTATTCAGTAGGCTCTGACCAGTTCTAGAGAACCGCTAGCAGAAATTTTGAGTAGTTCAGACAACCAGTAAATAACATCTCTGATTGGCCCTGCCCACATCTATTCCCAGCTGATCAGGAGGGAATAGAGATTTTACAGTATCCTTCCCCTGCCACACCAAGCCACGCCCACCAAGCCATGCCAAGCCTGTCAAGGCACGCCCACAGAACTGTAAAATAAACATTAATCCCACCACTGCATGGTTAGGTATGTTATGCCAATCTATATACTGGATTGAAAAAAACTAAAATTAATAATAAGCAACCATGTTGCATAAATAGAACAAGAATATTAAATTTATTCCTGTTTTTTTTTAATGGCGCTAATTTAATTACTAACTATCTCTTGTCAAACTGAATATTTGACAGGAAAATGTTTATTTTATTCTTATTTGAATCATACCAGGGTATCATAAAAAGTATATGAATATTCATAATATAGATTTATTTATAACACAATTTCTCAGGAATTAAAAGTGCTGCTGTAAACATATTTTTTAGAAAAAGTTAAGTGAAAGCTAATCCAAAACATTCTTTTTAATTTTGTCTAAATTTGTTTATAACAGACAAACTGCAGGGTTCTATTTATATCTGAAAATTATATGCATTTGTTCACCAAATCTCAAAACTGAAAGGTTACAATGTGGCTTTTATGATGCAGATGCAATTACTACTCTATGCTCAGTTCACCAAAATCATTCTTCAGATTATATGCACATGGTGATCAGTGAAAAAATTGTCAACATCATGCAGCAAAAGCCAGCAAATTCTTTTTTTTTCATAGTCCATTTGCAAACAGATATAATTTGACTGAACAATTTGTTCACAACAAAACAAAAAGCTAGGTCAGCATCTAAAATCAATAAGGAAAACACTGTAACTGATGTGAACTTGCTTGTTTACAGATATCTGTCACACATAAGAACCAATCTAAAAATCAGCTGTAGGCCAGCACTTGATCTCCATAAGAAGTCAACCAGTTCCTTTAGGAAAACTGGAAACTTCAGCATGGAATGATAGAAAGTCTTCACAGGTTTGTGTCTTAGTTCATAATAGCAATAGCAGTAGACTTATATACCGCTTCATAGGCCTTTCAGGCCTCTCTAAGCGGTTTACAGAGAGTCAGCATATTGCCCCCAACAATCTGGGTCCTCATTTTACCCACCTCGGAAGGATGGAAGGCTGAGTCAACCCTGAGCCGGTGAGATTTGAACCGCTGACCTGCTGATCTAGCAGTAGCCTGCAGTGCTGCATTTAACCACTGCGCCACCTTGGCTCTACTTGGCTCTATAATGGACATTTTTCTAACTTCCTTCCTTCCTTCCTTCCTTTCTTTCTTTTTCCCTTCCTTCCTCCCTCCCTCCCTCCCTCCCTTCCTCCCTTCCTTCCTTCCTCCCTCCCTCCCTCCCTCCCTTCCAAGCCGTTAATGGCATATTACAACCAATATACTTATCTTGCAAAACAATTGAATAAGCAAATATTTATCATCGTATTGAGATGAAATTATGTAAAATAAAGCCTTGGTACAATTTTATAAAAATAAAATGGTGGAAGATCAAATTTTGAAATCTTTCTTTATATGGTGAAAAATAAAGATAGTCTCTTCCTTCTATATTAAATCTCACAAAACTGGCAACATGCAATAATCAGAATTCTATTTGTAATACAGGCAGAGATAAATTGAACATGGTATAATACAGAACAGCCTTTTCCAGTTAGATGCCTTCTATATTTTATATAGGCTGTAACCTCAAGAACTCCCAGCTAGTAAAAGTCAATCTACTATTTTGTTTCTGAGGACAAAATGTTCTGGTTTGTACTTAGAAATAATCATTTCTCTCTTCTATATCTGAATGGTGATTCAAAGTTATTTAATTTATACCTACATCCACATAGGGTTTACTTATCTAGGTTGGGCTGTCAAACTTAATTTCATTGAGGTCTGCATCAGCATTATGGTTGCCCTCAAAGGGCCAGTAGCTGGGTTGCCATGACCAGGGAGTGTGGCCAGGTGAGCAAGACCTGGTGGGTGCAGCTGACTCAGGACAGCTGGGTTGGAACAGAACAAGTTCCACTGGCTAAGTTGACATGGGGGACAGTTTGGTTCCCCAAAAGCTTCTCACCTCCCCAAACTGCTGGCAGCCAAGTGCATGCTCAAGCCCGTGCACACACACACATGCATTCCAAGTTTAGGGACTTTTATCCATAGTCTTCTTCCCAAGCCCACGCATGTTTGGCAGTTTTAAGCTCAGATGTGGATAAAAATCTCCAAGCTTGGAAATGGTGTGTGTGTGTGTGTGTGTGTGTGTGTGTGTGTGTGTGTGTGTGTGGTGTGTGCACAGCACACCAAAGGAGACATTCTTCTCCCAATCCCAGACATTGTTGGCATTTCCCCATCTGGTGCCCCCTCCCAGCAGGAAGCAGGAAGGAGAAAGTTTGCAGGAAGCAGTTTCCTCCCAGTCTAATTTATGCCTTGACAGATCTCTGAAGGAGGAGGGAGGGGAGCAGTGCTGCCTGGTCCTGCACGAGGGAGGCTGGTCCTTCTTGAAAGGGAATCCCTGTTTTCAATCATGTGTGGTAATCATGTCTGGCTTGTTGGGGCATCCTTCCCTCATATAATTCCACCACCACTCCCTCCTCCTCCTCTCCAGAGATCTGTTGAGACAGAAGTTGCATTCGGAGGAAACTGCTTCCTGCAAACTTTCTCTTCCATGCTTCCACCCACAGCAGCATCGTCCTCCGCCTGTGGGGGTCAGGCAACGCTGGAAGGGGGAATCCAGAGGTGTCCAGCAGAGCAAGATGAGACCAGGGTGAGCGTCAAAGCCTAGTCCACCAGAGGAGCTTTAGCGTCCCTCTCAGGTCAGGCAGAGGACTCCAGATGGTGGCATGGGCTGCCGGGAGCCCTGGTTAGTGGAGGGCAAACTTCTAGCCTGTGCTCGAGCTGCCGGAGCATTGGGACCCTGCAGCCCAGCCCCACTTCCCTGGTGGATCCAGGAGGACAAAGCATATGGGTCAGAGAAAGGCCCATGCCCTCTCCATGCAAGGGGATGTAACTAAAGCACCCTCATGATAGGATGGGAGACCACCAGGAGAGATCAGAAGGAGGGGGCAAGGGGATAGCAAAAGGGCAGCAGGGCTGCTGGTGGCCAAGTGCTAAAGCACAACTTCCCTTAGAGCCTTCCTCCTTTCCATGCCAATCTCCCTCCATCCTTCCCTCCCACCCTTCCCACCCTTCCTTCCTTCCTTCCTTCCTTCCTTTCTTTTTCTTTCTTTCCTTTGGAGCCATTAATGGCATATTACAATTAATATACCCACCTTTTTCATTACATAAATTTGCCAAAATATCCAAACAGCATATTTAAATGATATATTTAGGGTAGCCTTTTCAATGCCTTTGCATCGCTTTGTACATATCTGCTGCCTGCCCAATGCAATTACATTTAAATCAGTGCATTCAGTTTTCTATTATTTTATGGCATACCCAAGGTAAGTTTATAAAGGTTGTTTCACACATACCTGACCTAATTATTTATGAATTATTTAATTATATGGAGTTTAATACAATACATGAAAAAACACATTTATATGATAATGCCTATTGTACTAAAGCTTCAATTTACCTGCCTCTGTCTCCTAAAACATGTCTCAAAGTGTGTTTTATGGATTACATACTGTAACCTGTCCCTCACCCACTGCTTTTGTCTCAAATTTGAAAGTCAAATAGTGAAAACCCTGCCATGTAAATGCCATTTCAGCAGGAAAGCTTCTCTCGATACAGAATTATAGAAAAAGCAGCCTGCTGGCGCCCTCTATTGCTTTTTGGAGAAAACTGAACATGGGAAAAATAAAATGTCTTACAAATAGTGCATTTGTGTTGGAAGCTGAACAATTGTTTAGATTGCAGCACTTTGTGAGTAAATTGTAATCCCAGTTTATTCCAAGTAGTATAAAATATCATTAGGAATGATGAGAAATGTCACTATGCATCAATCAGAGTAAAACAATATTGCAGAGAGGGCATGGCATGTCTTTGTTTCCTCTTTTCAAGAAGAGTGTTTGTATGCAGGATAGTTTATCTCATGCTTGGTAATATGAGCTGGTAATAATCCAAACTAATCTGATGTGAAATCTGCTGTTTTTCTTATGTTTTATCAATCCACAGTCTAGCTTTTGTTTCTATGCAGCTTTCAGCCCCAATGCTTTAGGGAAAATAGATCTTTGCAACATGGATAAATTCAAGTACTTTTATATAAACTAGCAATGTATCAGTACTAACACAATCTAAATAAATGTTTCATTTTTTTCAAAAAATGTACATATTCATCCAATGTAGAATATATATCTTAGCATTGATAAGCATTTATATCTGAATCAGACATTTCAAAATAATGTATATGCATAAAACAATATATGCTCTTATTACTGCTCTTTCCTGGTATCTATGTGCCTCCTGGTGCTTCTTTTTGGTATTTTACAGTTACTGGCAGCATAAATAATTGGTAGAAAAGAATATTTTTTTTTTAAAGAAATTTTACTTAAATTCCATTTCTAATTTGTCAACATTAATCTGTTATTGAGTTTAAAGGTTCATGCTAAGCCTGAGCATAAAATCATATGTCAAAAGTTTAACCAGCACAGTGAGAAGTTTAAAAAAATAAACTCCATAGAGATTAGCCATTTTTTTCCTGCAGATTCTAATAATAGCAGTCAGGCCTGCAGTCATATTCCTTTTATGATCTTTGGCCTTCCACACACTCTCTCTCTCTTTCTTTACTATGCTGTTTCATTAGTAGGCAATTGGGAGGGGGATAGTAAGGAGTAGAATGTGTAGTTGTTAAAATAAAACATTCCTTTCTAGAAGCCCAAGGTCATCTTTTGTCTCCGCACCTCTGTACCTGACCGGAACTAGATGGGTGGAAATGCCAGCATGGCAGAGGAAGATTGGATCATGTGATGAACTTGTGGGTGTGGGGACAAGATCATGAACTTTCAACTGGGTGGAAACCCAAGAAGCTCTCAGATTCGGGTTTCCACAGATGTACCAACATGTCTCTGATTAAATTGGAACTTTGATGAAAGCTATGCCTTGAATTCTGATTTAATTCTGGATGATATTTGGAACGCTGACAAGCAGCATATAAGAGACTTATGACTTTTCATTTGATAAAATGCAGATTAGAAACATCAAGTAATGAACAAATATGAATGTCCAGTAAAATATGCTCAAGTAAGATACCAGTATGTTCACAATATTATTGATGAATGTTTTAAAGTCAAGAAATTAAGTTTAGAGAAAAAGGGTAGCTTTTTAAATATAAGTTTTGATAACTTACTATCTTTTAGATGAAATTAAGAAAAGAGTAGTTTATGTTCTTACTATGACTATTTTGAGATATTTTCTAGATGGATGTTACTTGTTTAAATTTAAAGAAAGGTGGTTGTATTGTTAATATTTATCTAATAAAAGAAAGTCAGAGGTCACTTTTGTTTTATTTGTTTGATCTGTTTGTGTGTATGTATATACACAAACCCACACACATGTCTCTCTCTGTGTGTGTGTATTCATCCTTTAACTTGATTTGTCACTCCCTTTCTCCTCTATATTAATTTGTATTTCAACTTCTGATGTTGAAATTTAATAACATAAAAAATGGATTATGCTTATTCTTAACTTCCACCTGTTGAATGAAATGGACTTCCTTTAAAATCATATGGAATATTTTCCATGAATACATTTTGGAATAAAATTGAGAGGAACAACAATAGTAACAAAAGAATCAGTGATGTGCAGTCAGGGGAGGCAGGGCCTCACCACTGCAATCATGAAAAGAAAAAAACATTGAAAAGGAAAAAGGCTGAGATAGTTGCTGCCAGAATCACAGTGGATGACTCTGCTTAGTGCTTAACTGTTTAAAAAAGTCTCTTAAAAAAGTGCCCTCTGCAGGAGGAGGCGAGAGAACCACGTGCCTCATTTAGTCTATCTTTATGATCACTTGAGCAGAGTTAAGCAACAGTTAAAAGGCGAAAATTTCCTTATGTAGACAAGGCACATGGTTCTCTCATCTCCTCCTGTAGAGGGCACTTTTTTTAGAGGCTTTTTTTAAACAGTTAAGCAGAGTCATCCATTGGAGGCTCTGGCAGCAGCTAATCCAGCCTGACCAGCAGCTCTTGCCTTTTTCTTTTTACATTTTTTACATTTTCATCATGGCAGACAAGAGGAGAGTTGAAATCCTCTGTGAAACAGCTGGAAAAGGTATGTGGGTTGGAGGGAGGGGGGAGGAATTCAAAATTATTGTAATTTGTAAGTAATTGTAATTTGTATTATTATATGTGTGTGTGTGTGTGTGTGTGTTTTACCTGCCTCTGCTGGCGCATGGGCGGCTTGAAATCACCCTCGCTGCACGGAGGAGAAGATGGCGGCGCCCCGCTGCTGACGACAGCATTCTATTGAATTCTCTGGCGTTTGGGACCTTATTTTAACTTGATCCAATGGAGCGGTGAACCTTGGGGACTTTACTACTACTTATCATCGCCCCAGTAAGGTGGGGGATTTATCGGGGTCTTTTTTGGGACTGGCGGATCGGGCAGCTAGCTGTGGTTGCCGCCGCCATAGCCTTCCTTGGACGCCCCCCACCCCCCACCCCTCCATCCTGCTCGCTCTCTCACCGTCATAGCCTCTTCCCTTCACCCTCTTACGGGTCTGGGCATGCGAAATCCTTCCTGCCCAGTACTGACGTTCCACCAGCCGGCCGTGACCATCTCGGCGGCTCAGACTACATCTCGACATGGTGAGGAAGATGGTGGCGCCACGCTGCTGACGGCAGTGTTTACAACTTTTGGCCTTTCGGAGTCCAGGGGATGGGAGAGGAGGGAGACCTGGATGCCCCCCCCCTTCTTCATCCTGTTTGCCTCCCGACCGCCGCAGCCTTGCCCTTCATTCTTTCTGCGTGCTGGACATTTTCTTCTTCTACCGCCCTTGTTGCTGTGGAGCCTTTACCATCTCCCTACCCAGCACTGACTCTCCACCGCCTTGGCCTGTCCCACCTGGTGTGATCACTACCGCCCGTGGAGGCTCAGAGATGCCACCTCAGCCCTTTCAAAGGAGCGTCCTCCGGCCTTGGGCACTTTTTTGGGACTTGGAGGAAGGGAGAGGGGTGGAGCACCCCTCTCTGGACTGCACCCTCCTTATTGAACTCTTACTGGACCTACAGAGGAGAAGGCTAAGACTATTAAGATCTCTTATACAAGCCTTATTTGATCTCTGCACACTGCGCAATTTTTAATTGGTATGATGAGTGTATGAGATTTGCATGTGATTGAGCGAATGATCCCACTTTTTATTACCCCATTATTGTTGTATTATATTTGTTTTAACAACAATGTGGGGACTGTTTGTGTGAGTGAATGAGTATGTCTGATTCGGAGGACCTGCCGGGGAATGTGGGGGTCACTGGGGTGGTTGGGGGGACCCGAGTGGGTCGGAGCATTACGGTCGTAATGGGGAGGGGCAGATATGGTGGGGACTTTAGGGCTGGCCATTACCGGGGAAGGAGGGTTCGCTACGTCACAGAGATCCCTCCTTCCGGCCCTATGAGTTCCACTCCGAGGCCAGATGGCGCGAGTAATTAGGACCCTGGTCTCCGGCTGTTGTCGCTAAATGCCAGGTCTGTTGTTCACAAGGCTCCCCTCGTCCGGGACTTAATTTTAGACGAGGGGGCAGACCTGGCATGTATTACTGAAACCTGGCTGGGCCCGGAGGGAGGAGTCCCCCTCGTAGAGATGTGCCCAGAAGGATTTCAGGTGCTACATCAGCCGAGAGCTCAGGGAAGGGGTGGGGGTGTGGCTATTGTTATCCGGGAGTCTTTAGCACCTCGTAGGATCCCTGCTCCGGAGCTTGTCGGGTGTGAGTTCCTGCTGGTGAAGTTGGACCTCAAGGGTCAAGTGGGTCTGCTGCTAATGTACCTGCCTCCCAACAGTGTTGCAGCAGCCCTCCCCTCGCTCCTCGAGTCAGTAGCCGAGCTGGCAATTGAGTTCCCCAGGCTTATAGTCCTGGGGGATTTCAATTTGCCTTCGCTCGGTGAACACTCTGATGGGGTGCAGGAGTTCATGGCTTCCATGACAGCCATGGGCTTGACCCAAGTAATTCGGGGCCCAACCCACTCTGCAGGTCACATGCTCGACCTCGTATTTCTCTCGGAGCAGTGGACTTGTGATCTTGGTCTGAGGAGTAACGAGATCATACCCCTGTCGTGGTCAGACCACTGCCTACTGAGGCTTGACTTCCGGAGAACAAACCCCCACTGTAGGGAGGAGGAACCGACCAGGTGGTTCCGCCCCAGGCGACTGATGGACCCTGTGAGGTTCCAGACGGAACTTGGGGTTATTCCTGATACTCTCGCCCACAGTCCGGTGGAGACTCTGGTTGCTGCCTGGCACTCAGCAGCATCGGAGTCCCTTGACCGGATTGCGCCACTACGGCCACTCCGAGGTGGTGGATCCCGGAGGCCTCCTTGGTTCACAGAGGAGCTCCGGGAGAGGAAGCGCCGGAGGAGACGCCTAGAGCACCTATGGAGGTCCGATAAGTCCGATTCGAACCGAGCACTCCTAACAACCTGCACCAAGGAATACATCAGGGCACTTAGGGCAGCAAAAAGATCTTATATTGCCACCTTGGTTGCGTCCGCTGAGTCCCGTCCAGCCGCCCTGTTTAGGATAACCCGGTCCCTCCTAAATGGGAGGGATATGGGGGACCTCTTGCAGGGTAGGGCTGAAGACTATGTCCAGTTCTTAGTGGACAAAGTTGCTCGGTTTCGGTCGGATTTGGACTCCATTTCTGCAGATCCAGCTGAGGCACAGGTGGATAATTTGGTAGACCATTGCTGGGTTGAGTTTCAGGATGTTGCCCCAGGGGACGTGGACAAGGCCATGAGAGCTGTGAGTGCCTCCACTTGTGTACTGGACCCGTGACCCTCCTGGCTGGTTGCCAACAGCGGAGAGGTGGCACGGGGCTGGATCCAGGCAGTTATTACCGCCTCTCTTCGGGAGGGGCACTTCCCTGCCGCACTTAAAGCAGTGGTGGTGAGACCCCTCCTGAAGAAACCATCTCTGAATCCAGCCGTCCTTAACAACTACCGTCCAGTCTCCAACCTTCCCTTTGTTGGGAAGGTTGTTGAGAAGGTGGTGGCCTCCCAGCTTCAGCGGTCCTTGGAGGAAGCCAGCTACCTAGACCCATTCCAGTCCGGCTTCAGACCTGGTTACAGCACAGAAACCGCTTTGGTCGCATTGACCAATGATCTCTGGAGAGCCAGGGATGGAGGCCACACCTCCATCTTAGTTCTCCTTGACCTCTCGGCGGCTTTCGATACCATCGACCATGGTATCCTTCTGCGACGACTGCGGGAGGTGGGAGTGGGTGGCACTGTTTTGCAGTGGTTCTCCTCTTACCTCTCGGACAGGTCGCAGTCGGTGTTGGTCGGGGGGCAGAGATCGTCCCCTAGGCCCCTAACATATGGGATGCCGCAGGGGTCGGTCCTGTCCCCCCTACTATTTAACATCTACATGAAACCGCTGGGCGAGATCATTCAGAGGCATGGGATAAGATATCACCAATACGCGGACGATACGCAGTTGTATCTGTCCGCCCCATGCCAACTCAATGAAGCGGTGGACGTGATGAACCGGGGTCTGGAAGCCATTAGAGACTGGATGAGGGCTAACAAGCTTGTACTCAACCCGGAAAAGACCGAGTGGCTGTTGTGTTTTCCTCCCAATAATTTGGCCAGTGTTCCATCACTCAGGCTGGGGGGTCAAATATTACACCCCTCAGACAGGGTTTGCAACTTGGGAGTCCTTCTGGATCCACAGCTGACTTTTGATTACCACCTGTCGGCTGTGACCAGGGGGGCATTTGCCCAGGTTCGCCTGGTGCGCCAGTTGCGACCCTACCTGAACCGGGAGGCTCTCACAACAGTCACTCGGGCCCTTGTGACCTCTAGGCTGGAATACTGCAATGTGCTCTACATGGGGCTGCTCTTGAAGAGCATCCAGCGACTTCAGCTAGTCCAGAATGCGGCCGCGCGAGTGATTGTGGGTGCACCTCGGTTCGCCCACATAACACCTATCCTCCGCGAGCTGCGCTGGCTACCTGTTGATCTCCGGTTGCGCTTCAAGGTGCTACTTACCACCTACAAAGCCCTTCATGGTAGTGGATCTAGGTACTTGAGAGACCGCCTCCTGCCAATTACCTCCTCATGACCCATTAGATCGCATAGATTGGGCCTCCTCCGAGTTCCATCTGCCAGTCAGTGTCGACTGGCAACTACGTGGAGGAGAGCCTTTTCAGTAGCAGCTCCGACCCTTTGGAACGATCTCCCCGTGGAGATTCGTACCCTCACCACCCTCCAGACCTTCCGCACAGCCCTCAAGACCTGGCTATCCCGTCAGGCTTAAAGATTATATTCCATCCCCGCCCGAATGTTGAATGAATGTTGCTTTACTCTTTTAATTATGTATTGTCCTATATGTCTTTGTAAGTTTCCCCTTCCTATATAAGTTGTAAGCTGCCCTGAGTCCCCTCAGGGAAAAGGGCGGCCTATAAATAAATAAACTTAACTTAACTTAACTTTATTTTTTATTTTTATATCTTTATTGCCATGCCGCCACGCCTACCATAGAGCGGGATGCGTCCTGCTCTATGGCAGAAAGCCGTGCCGGGACTTTAAAGCCATGCCAACGTGCCCGCCATAGAGTGGGATGCATCCCGCTCTATGGCGGAAAGCCATGCCGGGGCTTCGGCGGGGCTTTCCGAAAGCCCCACCAAAGCCCCGGTGCTGGCAGACACAGGTTGGCTTTTGCCCGCTTGCCTCACAGGCCATAAACCTCACCGCATGTCACTGAAAAGAACACAGTAGTCCATAAGATGAAATGTTCCGATTTTCACTTTATTTATTTCAAGCCTTCATATGACTGCAGATCCGCACAGCCTCCAGGCATCGGGACATCATGTCGAGGGCATCGTTTAGGTGGTTTTTTAAAATTTTTAAATGTTAAGTCTTCAGATATGAGTGTTACAACCCAAGAAATGTTAAAATTTGGTCTATTTATTTATGTAAAGGTTTGCCTGAATCTTACAATTAGAAAACTGCTATTTTTCATCTCTGCAAAGAGAAATATAATAGGAGTAATTAAAAACAATGATAAATTTAATTTAATCTAATAATTTGAACCATGTTGAAACAAACATGCAGAACAATTGGTTTGTTTAACATGCCTGGGAAAATATTACATACATTTCTGACTGAAAGAATAGCAAAAAATGATAATGAAAACTTTAGGTAGTGCAATACTCGCCTTTCAAAGCTGGTCTTTGCTCATTGCAGTTCTATGGAGGGAGGTAAGAATATGAAATGGAAGTGGATTTATAAAAATATGCGAACAAACTCAAATAGCATTAAATTAAGGAACATTTTGCAGAAATATGTTGAAAGGCAGTTAAAAATATATCCGATCTTCATTCCTATGTACTACAGCAAGCCAGAATGCTTCCTAAAGTGTATAGATATAAAAGTAATGCAGATTTCCATTTCTTATCATGAATGTAACCCAACAATATATAATAACAATTGTTACATTTCCATATAGCTAAAAGCCCTTGGTCATATAGGTTTTGTTCCTTTGGTCCACTGCATGTCCAACAATTTTTTCTGTTTCTTTCTTTTTCAGACAGAATGGCTAAAAAAGCATGGAACATCATGCTGCAAGCTCTGCTGTATTGTACCACAAACTCCTTTTTTTTAAAGCAATAGCAACTAGACTTACCATAGATACCATTCCATAATGCTTTACAGCACTCTCTGAGCAGTTTACAACATCAGCATATTGCCCCCAGCAATCTGAGTCCCCATTTTACTGATCTCAGAAAGATGGAAGGCAGAGTCAACCTTGAGCCTGTCAGGATCGAATTACACATTGTGGGCAGAGTTAGCCTGCAATACTGCATTCTAACCACAACCTCATTTGAGATGTGAATGTGATAAAAAGATAATGTAGAAAAGTTTTGAGACTTGTGCTGTGACTCTGGAATTTCCCCTACTGTCACTTTTTCTGTCCTGAGTACCCAATTGTCTTATTCCCTTTAATTGTATTATACATTGAAGTTTCAGAAAGACCTCCTCAACAGAATATCTGAGATGCTGGGAAAATGGAAGCTATTGGACACATTTGTCACTGTTTATACTACAGACATTTATAGCATTTTTATTTTTCTCTTACTAGGATGTTCAGTTTAACATTATATTTTAACACCATACATCTTGATTGCAACTCTTTTATAGCATGTATTGGCATTATGGTTTTTTAAAACCATAGTCTCCTGATGACCAATGTAATTGAAAACTCCATGTAGGATATTAACTATGAAAAATAATTTTAAAAAATCCTCTCTCCAAAAAGCGGTAGAAATTATGTAAAATGGCATACACCAAGACATGACATTATACTGTATAACTATTTTGAGAGCTTAAGAGAAATTAAGTGTATACTGTTCTGAAATAGCTGCTTTCTAGATCTTGCACTCTTGCTCTTTGGGACACAAACACATAACAAGTTATCTTGCTTCAGGAATTCTGAGGTTGCAGAAAGAATAGAATCATCAGAATTGTGGACTTGGATATCTCCTTAAGGCTTAAGCATATATATTGTGTGTAGTTCATAAAAAAAACCCACAAAGAATTGCCAGTAGACAGTTAAATCTCATAAAATAACATCTGACTAGTCATTTCTTAGAGTTCCAATAGGACAATAGATGCTGCCCGGTAGTCCATGAAATTGATACAGATTTTGTAACTTCAGGTAACCCTGAAAAGAGTTACTTCAGGATATACATAAAGGGGATGACTAGATTGGCAAACTAGTTAGGAGAAATCAATGAATGTGCAGTTTGGGAATAAAGGCAAAAATGAAACCTCAAGATTAGCAATCTCACAGGGAAAGATAGAACACAGTAAATGGTTGGTCACACTTGCCAGCTATTGATGTTACCATTAATTCTTTGTTTGATCGGTGTGAGCCACCCAGAAGCATGCCAGTTTAATTGTGAATTATTAAATTATTATTAGAGTTGCACAGTCCGCTAGATGTTCAGTCTGGATCTGGCATTTTTATCCACCCATTGAGTGGGATAGCCAGACATGGGTGTATGATGGTGATATAGGTATTAATGTAGAATGTAAGCTGTTCTGAGAAAAGCTGCTTTTTGCAATTGACTGATGGTGAATTTGTCAATGCTGATGGTGTTCACGTGGTTATTCAATTGCTGTGGAATTGTACCCAAGTCATCTATTACTATTAGTACTATTTTTTTTCTTTTACCTCTTGAAATTCTATTTCAATTTGCAGATCTTTATATTTTATTATCTTCTCCAGTTTCTACTTGTCTATTTCTGCTGTCTTCAGTTACTACAATATCCACTATCCAGACTTTTTTTTTCTTTATTATGGACAATTTTTAAATCTGGAGTATTATGCAGCAGGTGTCCATCTGTTTGAATCCTAAAGTCCCAAAGCACTTTGGCTTCTTCATTTTCTAGTCTTTTCTCTATTTTATGGTCCCACCAATTATTATTATTAAATTCTTAAGCATCTAACTATATTCCACTGTTTTTTGTTCTGGCCAGAAGGTTGTGAAATGCCATAGAATCATTATTCCTGAAGTTATACTTCCAACAAATAGTAGTATTTGTAGTACCATTTTTGTTCTATTTTTTCTCATCTTTTTTACATAGCACTATATGTATACATGGATTTTCATTATATTTATTAATATACATATATACATATATACACATATACACATATACACATATACACATATACACATATACACATATACACATATACACATATACACATATACACATATACACATATACACATATACACATATACACATATATACATATATACATGCAGCTAAGAGCTGAAATCTTTAATTCTAATTAGGTTTTGGCATGTGAGAAAGACATTGGGAGACGGGGCAAAGAGATAGACAACATAGCCTGCAGCACATAGTGGTTAAGGCAGAAGGTTTAAAAGTGACTATCTCTAATTTCTCAGGCTGTAAAGGAGATAGTTGTAGAAAACGATGAGCCCAAGGGAAGGATCAAGCACATCATCAGTTTGAGATCTTTTGATGTCCACAAAAGATCTAAGTCCAGGCCCTAAATTAAGTTGATTCTTATCTACCACCAATTTGCCTTGATTGTTTGTTATTCAGATTCTTGTAGAGAGAATGTTCTACTCATTTCCATAACCTTGATTCCTGATTTCTTGCACCTGACAATAGTAGATGAATTGTATTTTCATTTGCAAGATTATATAAATGTAGAATGTACACAACAAAAAGAAAAAAAATGCAATACTTCCTCATATGTTGATACTGTATTTTATATTTTTATATGATGATTTTTGCTGAATTTGTTATTAATTTCAAACTTATTTAAAAGGTTATATTTTAAAGGTGGGTAGATAAGCAGGCAGGCATATTACTTTTTGCTGGTAGCAGTTACTAAACTTTTGTGTATTGTCAGAACAGAAAAACTTGATATCTTGCTGTTGGTATTTTGCTGTTTCTCAATATGCTAGTTGTATCATTATAGTAAAGAACTAGAGAGATGGCCTTGGGAAAGAAAGGAAGCAACTATTAATAAAATGTGATTTAATCCTGGGAGTAAAGTCAAAAAACATCAGAAAGACAGTAAACTTTCTTTTTTTAAAAATTATTTTATTTTATTCAAAAAAGAGTTAATTTTTTAAAAGAAAAAAAATCACAACCCCCCCCCCCAAAACAGAGCATTAAAAGTGCATTGAAAAAAGACACAAACATATACACAATAGTTACCTTTCTTTCATATAAGATAACGGGAAGAAAATATCTTCAGGCAGGTTTTGAGTAAACTAACTGTGCATAATTATAAAAATATAACTGTTCAGCTTGTTATTAGTTCTTTTATTTTTTTTCTTTTCTAACAAATTGGTCTTTACTGGGAAGATACTGGGAAGCCAGATTAGTTCTAGTTTTTTAATAAAGTAGGTATTGTTTAATTCTGGGGGAGAATGGAACGAGGTGAAGTGATTTTTAAGCAAAGCTCTTTTATTAGTACATCAGAACAACATAAGTAACAGGGCTCCTTTTATAGCAAGTTGTCAGCCGGTTAAGCAATAGAATTAAAATATTTTCCTGCTTCAATAGCGGACCTGAATGAGAACTTCAGCAACTAGTTTCAATTCCTTATTTTAATATGTAACAGGTATTTCTTTTGCTTTCTTCTACCTAAGTACACTATTACCAAATGAATATTTTTGTGATATCTTTGTTTTGCAGGGCACATATAAACAGATATTGCCGACAGCTCTGTTTGCATAGCACGTATAAACATTTATCATATTTTTAATAAAGTAATTTTATTGCCTACACTTAGAATGTTTAGAATACTAACATTGAAGCTACCTTCCTTTTTTTTTTTTAAGAATGCATTTTTTGTTTTATTTTCATTTTCATTTTCAATTCATACAGTCACTTATATACTGTGCATAACCGGGGCCATATAACATTGAACAATAACCACAGCTGTCCTTGTCAAAAATACTCCCCAAAATACAAGCCCAATATACCACTTCAACCCTCCATACACCCTTTCTTTCACCCCCCTCCAACTTTCCTTTCTCCCCTCCAACATTCCCTCTCCTACTTCCCTCTCTCCCTCTATCATTCCTTTCTCCCAATACACTCCCTCCCTTCCACCTCACCCTCCTTCCGATGAAGCTACCTTCCTTGATAACACTCTGGCCCAGTCTGCCATAGGTCCCAATGCCCTATGACCCTGACCATCAATCCTTGTATCCCCAATCAACTCAAGGAGCTCTTTTATACATTAAACCATCCTCAAGAAAATAGGAGTCTGGTCCTAGAACCCAGCACCCAGCTAATAATCCATTGCCACTTTCTATGAACTCATCCCATATCCACTTCTCCACCATGCTCTCACATGGATCAGAGGAAAACTCATATTCACACTCAAAACAAGCCAGAAACTACCTTGCACTCACATCTCTCATTCAAAAGAGAGAAAATGGATTTAACTCCATTTGGAACATTTTTGTCAGACTTTCTAATACCAATATCCAAATCCAACCAGTCAAGTTCCATTTCTCTAAATTAATTAATTAATTAATTAATTAATTAATTAATTAAGAATATCTTCTAGAATACATTTTTCAACATATTTTAATAATGCACAAGAACTTTTTTTTAAAAAAATATAGAATTGTAAAGGAAATGAAATGTAAAGGAAAAATTTTGGCCATTGACTTCCTTCAAATAATAATTTTAATTGCAATCATTTTAACTGCAACTGGGTATCCATACCTAGATTCAATTAAGAAAAATCAGAATAAATAATATGTGCACAGCAATACACTTTTCAAAAATAAGTAGAAAAAACATACAGTGTGTATTTCAATAATTTTTAAACAAAATTCAAGTTTCCTATATTTCTTTATTTTTTCAGATAATACCCACATTTCAGCTTCTCTTCATTTTTTCGAACTTATTCAGTGAAAGATTGCATAGCCTCTGGTATATTTAAAAGCTATGCAGAATGGAAAAAATCATTTGCTTTGATCTGTAGCTAATTATATTACAAATGATTCAGTATCCATGCCTTTGTAGGGACTTAATTCTAGATCATCCAATTCTGTCATTAAAAATGAATTTTGTCTGCCAGAGGCATTTGAAACATGCCATATAAAATTAGTGCATGACGCCAAACCTCTATGGGCATTTATCTTGTTTTTATTTTCCCAAACTTCTATTAAACACAATGTACCCTTTCCATTGCTGCATATAAGTATGGGTCATATCTGTTGGATATTAACAACTTTGTGTCTTCTGAGGTATCTAGTTTCTGAAAGCATAGTCATTAAAGCTCATTCTACAGTGGGGATGATGAGAATTTATTGCCACCTCTAAGGGACCTTGCTGTTTGGAGGTATTTCTCTTGGTTAATTTATACCCATAAGACTTTCAACAATATGCAAAATAAGATTCAGAACATAAACTCTTCTAGTCGGAGTAAGGAGGACATGATGGTGTTGTATATATAATTGGATAATTTTTAAACATGAAGAAAAGAATCTGCACACCACTTCTGAATTTGATTCAAAGGTACGAAAGTTAACAATATATTATAATAAGACAATTCCTGCCTTCAATGTGCTCTATATAATAAAATTCATGACAAAATTGTGTTAAATTAGAAGATTGACAAGGGTGACCTGCATGATTCATATATCATATATCTCTATCATTCTGTTCCTAATATGAAAACAGAGGAATAAAATGTTCTTGTCTAGAAAACCACAGCATGATTTGTGTTGTTATATTTCTTCAAGCAAAAGAGGCACTTTCCATTGTAATATACTTGATATTATGAACAAAGCAAGAAAAGTGGCTTTGAGATACCTGTATAAATGTATAAAAATAGGATGTCTTGAGAATTCAATATGTGAGTGATGAAAACAAGTAGAGCATTAAGAAATGCTGTGGCTTGTAAATGAAAAGCTAGGGTGAAATGGTCTGAAAGAATCAATAGTAAAAGATAGCTTTATTTTCATTACTTGCTTCATTCAGTGATGCAGCCTATTAAGAGGTACGGTGTATCCATTTTATTTGACATATTGAGACAATAAGGTTCAATAGCAAGAAAATATCATACAGCCATTTATCTTTTCTTACTATGTATAAAGGGCAAATTACAGTATACCATCAATGTTATTATTTCATTGGAGAATGTAATGGAATGTTGCTAGCAAATACTTGAAAATTGGGGAAAAAATCATTTCTGTGAAGACATTCCTCAAAAACAGCATTCAGTGCTACCTGTACTGATAAACGAACAAAATGTCAGCAAAATTAATTTTGAAAATGAACATCCCGTGAAGGAATACATAAATAAAAATGGTCACAACATTTTTCACATGTTGTATTGATGAAATAGGAAAGATATAAAGGATTCAGCTTAACATACATAATTTACAGAAGTCTTGATAGGGTTTAATAAAAATATAGAGGAGCGTTTTTTTGTGCCATATATGCTTTTCATCATATAATGTGTTGTATTCTTAATGAAAAATTAGAGTTTTGGAAAATGAGGGTTTCAAAATGATCAATATGTTTGGCTATTGGGAAAGAATTTGATTTTTAAAGACAGACTTTTATAGAATTATATAGATTTTCTGTGATTTCTTAGAACAGTCTTCCTAATGAGGAATTTTTCTTTATTGTCTATTCAGCACACAAAAATATTTAATGCACCCTAGCATTTTTGGTAATCTTACATTAATAATGCTTTCATTTTAACCACATTGCTGTTTAAAAATGCTAATTGTGATTTCTAATTTTGTTATTGTTGCTGTTAATATTGTTATAATTGAATATTATTATACCTATGTAAAAATTGCATGCTTATTTAGGTATTACCAAAAAATAAACAAACATTAAAACATTAAACACGACAACAAAGAAAAGCTAAAATGAATTTAAAATCAGATTAACATTGAAAAGCTTAATCATTCAGATCTACTTTTGAAAATTTCTTCAATATGGGGAAATTAAACCTCTTAAGGAGGGCATTCTCTGAATTTAACCTGTGCAGGTAAGACAACCTCCCATATCTATCAGCTGAGCTTTTTGCACCGAGAATCTTATTAAGATCCTCTTCTATTGGTAAAAGAAAATTGGGCAGATTCCTTTAGAATAGAGGCATTTAAAAATTGCCATTGCTGTTTTACATATTTTAAATAGTTTTCATGTTTTATTCTGTGATTTTAGCCTGGTTTAAGCTACTCAGGGGAGATCATGGTTTTAAAGAATCAATTACAAATATTTTTTGTAAATTTTTTAGTACGAAAACAAATAACAAATTAATGCAAGCATTGAGGATATGACACTATTGCAGAGGTGGTATTCAGCAGGTTCTGGAGAACTGGTAGCAGAAATTTGAGGAGTTCGGAGAACCTGTAAATATTACCTCTGACTGGCTCTACCCCCATCGATGGTCTGTCTCCCAAGTCCCAGCTGATTGGAGGAATTGGGATTTTGCAGTAACCTTTCCCTGGAGTGGGGTGGAATTGAAATTTTACAGTATCCTTCCCCTGCACACCCACCAAGCCACACCCACCAAGCCACCCCCATGCCCACCAAGCCACATCCACAGAACCAGTAGTGAAAATTTTGAATCCTACCACTGCACTGTTGCTAGAATTCAACCAGCTATAAACTAAAGGAATGAAGTCAGCCTCTTCTTTACCAAACAGAAAAATAAGTGATCTTGGTGGTTGATATTCAGGACTATTTCAGATTGAATATTTCTTAATATATAGAAAAGAGCTATCCTTCTTTTTCATGTCATTATTCTTTAGTGAGCTTGGACCGCCAATTCTTTTTGTATGTTATACTTCCATGTTTTAACACTATTTTAATCTGGAGGCTGATGAAATAAAAACATACTCAGTTCAACTTTGTTCACTACATACTCTTGACAATGCAGCCTGACTTTCACAAAATTTCATTCTCCTTGTATGTGTCTAAGCTACCACAATGAAAAATAATAGGAACAATGATAATCTTGATTTAGCATTTACAGGCAAGTTGCCAAAACTCTTGCAGATAAAAGTTACTGTAAATGTCAAGACAAGGAAGAAGATGCAGTAATTTAAAAAAAAGAACATGAAAAATTTAAATATATGGAATGATAACATAAATATATACCAAATGAATATAAATTGATCAAATGACATGTTCATTGTCCAGATGCCAATAGAAATTATATCTTGCATTATATCTTGCATATCACAGAGAAAGAAAGATACTTTTGTCAAACAAATAAAAAAGAATGACAATTTACAAATAGACTGCAGAGGGCGCCCATGTCCTACAATGGTGAACAAACTGTTTCTATGTAAATCTTCCAGGAATAATACAAAACTGCAGTTGAAATAAAAATTTAAATAATGATATGCTGAAAAATATCAGATTATTTTTGAATATGATTTCTATCATTCCATGCCTTCAAAGTGTATTAGTCACACATTGTTAAAGGATGGTGATAAAGGATTTAATTTTTAAAATAATAATAATAATTGCAGAGTGTTTTTATATGACAAAATGTCATAGATCTGAAAGAAACAAAGCATTGTTAATTGAGTCTGAATAGATGCACGAATAAAATAAATGGTTCATTATAGCCTCACCTTAAAATATTTCTTTTTTTATAATGGATGACCCAGTAATTGTAGCACTTCAATTTTGTCAGCAAGCATTTATTCTAGGTTCTGACCTGCAAAAGCTAAGTAATGAAAGAAAATATTGTTGTAAATGCTAACATTATTTTCCATGCCCATGTTAAACCTTAAGTTAAGATATCAGACACCTACAATTTCAACCACTCCATTCCCATAAGAAATCATGCTAATTTTAAAGAAGTCCTATGCAACAGATATTTTTTTAAAAAACAAAAGGAGGCTCATGCTTGATCCAAGGTAAAAATTGATAGATATTCCAGTTCCCTTGATCTGAAAAGACTAAAAAGAGAATGGACAAAACAGGATCCTCTCCAACAATGGATTGTCAAGTGCTTTATATCATTTAATTTAGAATCTCCATTTAGTAATCAGGATATATCTATTTAATTAAGTTATGGAGTGCAGGGAGAGGAATAGGAAGAGAGGATACAATGTATGACTATTTAAGTGAAATCTCTAAAAATTGAAGTAAATACATGTTCATAGGATTTCCCATTGCAAGCTTTTTTTCTGTTTATTCCCATGAATGCATTATTTCTGTTTCAGATATCCTAATATTTTGAATTTTAATTGAAGAAGACATAGAGAAATAAGAGGCTGAACCAATTTTGATGGATGCTGTTTTATCAGTAGATAGTTCTGAAGTACACATTTATATAATTATTAAGCACTGTCAATAAGCAATTTTCTCCATCAATTTTTATTCATGGTTTTTAAAAAGAAGAATTTAAGTTAGAGACTATCATGACATAATTTTGCAGTGAACTCTATAAATTAACTATTCACTCTTAAGTGACCTCAAATGGAAAAAAAAATACTTCCTATCCAATCCATGTAAATACTTCCTATCCAGTCCATGTAAATTTAATTATTATCAATATTATTCTTGACATATTTGAGTCCTTCCACTTCTTTTTTAAAGGAAATGTAATATTTTACTTTACTTTCCTTACATGGAAATTGTTTTGCAACAACCTCAAAAACCATAAAATTACTTTTAATAGTCAACCATTATTAATTTAATTTAGTCAGTGAAAGATTTCTAAACTATGAGCCTGAACCAAAAATCTCATCCATATGATCTGAGGGAAAAGAAATGAACATTTGGTCAGAATCTGTCATCCTTATGCAGAGCAAAGTATAGTATAAATCAGACTGGTTGAAAAGATTGACTTTTTTTCTCCATTACTGTTTAATTAACTCTAGACAGAAGTATATTCATGCTCAATGATATTATCCTCATCTATAATAGTTTCTTAAAGGCTATTTGATTATAGCAATATTTATGTACTAGCTATCAGATTCATAAGAATATCCAATCTTGTTCATTATAATGTAACACATTTTAATAGCGCTAAGCGTTAGGAATACTTCGTCTAAAATAATAAAAAAGATAAAATAGAAATAAAACCAACCTATTTAGTCTCTAATAAAAAAAATCTCCTGAAGTAAAAGCATTACTTACATAGTTCTCCTATTGATTATATGGATCAATCTCTTCTCTGTCAATCTTTCACTAGAAATAGCTGTTCCAGTGACATTCCAGTACTATTCTCTAGTATTAGCTTCCTCCTAATCTACTTTCATGTAACTTGCCAAATACAGTATTTTTCTAGTCCATGATCTGCTCACATTGATAAAAGTGTATGAGTTTTGTATGTGAGATTACTTAATTATCACCTCAAGAAAATAATGCGTTTTTTTCCAGATTGATTGATTCTTCCCATATCCATAATTTAAACCTAGTATATTTATTCTTTTGCTCTTAATGATATTGCTATAAGAGCTATGCCTTTAACTACTCTGATCTCTGTTGTAATATAAATATAACTATCCTTCATAAACTTATTTATGTTAACTTCTTCTCCCTACCATTAATCTCCTTTATATATTTCTAATGCACTGTTTACTTATTCCAAGAAATAAAGTTATCCATTATCCAGAGTCACGGATGAATTTATTAAATATGTTTTCTTAATATTTACAATTCTCAAAAGATGGTTTGAGAATTTGCTTTCATGTAACAAATCTATATATCTCAGGTTGTTAGTGTTTTTGTCTTCTCCTTCCATTTTATATTTGCTGTAGAAATATAGTCAACATAAATTCCAATCCTACCCTATGACACTTTTGTTTATACAATTTCATTTCTATAGAAGCTTCTTATTACAGTGATTTTATATATATATATATATATATATATATATATATATATATATATATATATATATATATATATATATATATATATATATATATATATATGATTTTTTTAATTATTTTTTTACAATCCCCGGTATGCCCAAATATGGGAGGAAGATCCCTACTTCCATTCTCTGTCCTTTGGCTCATCACAAGAGACCATCCAGGCAGAAACCCAATATTTTTACTGTTGCCTTTTTGTTACATTTTGTTGTATTTGTGCTGATAAATAAATAAAGGGAGACTAGTATAGATCTATTTCAAGCTATTTAGCTCTCATCAGCTAGCCATACCCTTACTGGAATTTGAACCTGGGCTATATTACATACTAGGCAGACATCTTAGCCATTAAGCCACAGGCTCTTATCCGTTATCAGTGAAGCCAGGGTGAAAGGTATCTATAAAATAAAATAAAAAAAAATCTAATAGATAGATCTATTTCAAGTCTCCCTTTATTTATTTATCAGCACAAATACAACACAAATGTAACAAAGGCAACAGTAAAAATATTGGGTTTCTGTCTGGATGGTCTCTTGTGACGAGCCGATGGACAGAGAGTGGAAGCAGTGGGCTTCCTCCCATATTTGGGCATACCAGGGGTTGTAACACACACACACACACACACACACACTTTTCAAAGAAAAATCAGATGCTTTGCCATATCTATTAGTCTTTTTATATTCTGGTGATTTACAGAAAGGCCTTATTGTGGTCAGTAAAGCAAAACTAGCCTTCCTGAATAACATTTCTCCAATCAGATCTTATGTTGGCAATCTTACCTTGAGGTCAGATGAATGGTCTAAACAAACAAACAAACAAACAAACAAACAAACTATACACATACAAACCATTCCCAGTTTCCAGATTAAACAAGAATAACAATGAATATCCTTCCTGAGATGCTCTGAAAATATTATTGTAAATCTAATTGCTGTAATTATTTCAGGGAGCAGCTTTCAAAGAGTTTCTGTATTGTTTTATAGTCTATTTAATAATGCTGCATGATTCAATAGCTACTCTTGAACAGCTGATTAATTGGACTGATTAATTGTATCACTGAAACTATCCATTTTTTTATTATGAATAAGAATGGCATGGTATCGTTCACATATAAGAAATATAAATAGTAATGAAAAATAATTTTGTTCACTATGGTCATAATCAGTCAAGTTATTCTGCATTTTCATATGCGTAATCATTTACATATGTCTACTGAAACACTGGAAATACTGTCTCCTAACACAGGTTTTGATTCATAAATACATATTACAATAGGGTTCAGATAGGGCTGCATTTAGAATTGCTTTTTGAAACAAGTATTTATCTTTTCCAGGTCTGTTATAAATTGATTACATTGCAGACACGGTAGAAAAAAGCTACAATAACTGTTCCAAATTGGTTTATTATTTACCCTGTCACAAATGTTACTTTATTTATAGAGCTACATTTAATTTTTAAGCTATTATTTATATTGAGTCAATAAAGCATATTGATCTAGGACATTTTTAATTATTTTACACGTTGCTGCTAAAATAGTCACCAATTCTAAACCTACATGTTTGTTTTCATTTATAATGCAGTTTCTTCCATAAGCAGTAACTACCATATTTATTATGTTTTAATAAATATTTAATGACAAAATTTTTGATTAATTACAGTCCACAATAAATTATGCTCATTACTAGAAAATAAATAATAGTGCTGAAAAATGATTTTATTTTTAGTAGTATATATGAATCCAATAATGTATTAATATTTATGCTTTGTACGCCATTACATATTGTGAATTTTAACATTATGGTTTTATTCCTTTTAACTGGTGTCAGATGCAAACAAATAAATCCAGACATGAATAATTCAAGCTAATTATCCATATAACATAGAAATCTCCCGGTCAGCCTACTTATGGCAACCTACTTATGGGAAGAATAAGATAAGGATCCAAGGAACCTGGGGCCAGGGATCAGCCCTAGCCTTTTTGTGGTTATGCAGTGATTCCAAGCTAGTTCCATGCTTGATTCCTCCTTCCTGCCAGGAGTAAGTATTCCCCAAACATCTGGCTCTTTTTTACATTGGTATTTTTTCCAGTTAGCATAGTTAAATTGAGTATCAAAGATATTATTATTAACTATTTATTAATTTAAATAACAGAACATCAAGAGTAGCATCTTGGTTGCTGATAATTGGAAACACATATGCAAGAAAATTTTCAAGATCAGAACCTTTGAGTTTAACAAATCCCTACCATATTTATTCCTGTTTATTCTCACATGAATCAATGTAACCAATTGAGGAATCAGTTCCCCATATAGTAAGGATGCATCCTATCCTATCTATTGGCTAATCATCTAAGCGCTTCCTGTTAGCTGACCTTACAACAGAAATATCAGGAGGAGTCATCAAGTTTAATGTAATTGAACAAAATCATATAATTGAACAAAATCATCATACAAGTGGCAAGAAAATAGGGGCAGTCAGGCATAACACAGGTTATGTAGACAGTAAACACAAAGTCAATCAAAATGGACTCAAATGTCTATACATCAATGCACAGAGTATGAGGAATAAACAGGGCGAATTAGAAATTTAAGTAAAAGATCACAGATATGATATTATTGCCACTACAGAAACTTGGTGGGATGAAACTGACAAATGGAACATAAAGCTAGAAGGATTTAAATTATTTAAAAGAAATAGACCAAATAAAAGAGGAGGTGGAGTTGCATTATAAGAAATAATTACATCTCTACAGAAATAGAGCACAACAATGATGAGAACTATCTCAAATGCATTTGGGTCAATATTAAAGGTTGGAGGGGAAATGACATTGCCATAAGTCTATACTACAGACCACCAACCAAGCAGAGGAAGTAGATGAACTTTTTGCTAGTTAGCTAACTAAGATATGTAGGAAGCACACCACAATAGTAATGGGAAATTTTAACTACCCTGACATCAACTGGAAAACAAACCCTGCACCAAGTGGAAGATCCAACAGGTTCCTAACAAACCTAGCAGATAACTTTGTTTCCCAAAAAGTAAGAAGTGAAAAAGGGGATCAGCCATATTGGACTTAATTCTCACTAACAGAGAGGAAATGATAGAAGGTGTTGAAACCACAGGAACCCTGGGTGCAAGTGACCATGCAAAATTGGAATTCATCATTATGCAAACACAAGTAGTAGAACAAAGTCAAACTAGAGTCTTGGACTTTAAAAGAACTAATTTCAATAAACTTAGAGACAGCTTGGAAAAAATTCCATGGATGAGAATCCTCAAGGGGAAAACAACTCAAAAAGCTTGAGAAATTTTGAAAAATGAGATTACAAAAGTCCAGTCTAGCACAATACCATTGAAGAAGAAAAATAATAGCTCCCAAAAGAAACCATCATGACTGCATAAAGAACTCTCTGACAAATTGAAAGACAAAAAATATAAGTATAAAAAGTGGAAAGAGGGGGGCATAACTAAGGCAGAATATCAGCAAATAGCCCGAGCCTGTAAAGATGAAGTGAGGAAAGCTAAGGCTCACAATGAAGAAAGGCTTGCCACAAAAGTAAAAAATTAACAAAAAAATCTTCTTCCAACATGTTAAAAACAAGAAAAAGGTTAAGGAAACAATTGGTCCATTGCTAGGAGAAAGTGGCAAGAAGGTGACACGCAACAGGGAGAAAGCAGAACTATTTGACTCATTTTTTGCATCTGTCTTTACACAAAGGGATAAAACAGTCCAACCTATCAAAAACAGCACCACAAAAATCAGATTAGGAACACAAATTGAAATAGGGAAAAAAATGGTAAGTGAGCACCTGTCTACCCTAGATGAGTTCAAATCACCAGGATCAGATGGATTACACCCCAGGGTTCTGAAGGAACTGGCAGACAAGGTCTCAGAACCACTGAATTATACCTTTCAGAGATCCTGGAACACCAGGGAAGTACCAGAGGACTGGAAAAGAGCTGATGTGGTTCCCATCTTCAAAAAAGAAAAAAATGGATCCAGGAAACTACAGATCTATCAGCCTGACCTCAATACCAGGAAAGATTGTGGAAAAAATAATCAAGCAATGAATTTGCGAACACCTAGAATCAAACAAAGTAATAGCCAAAAGCCAATGTGGGTTTGTCATAAACAGATCATGCCAGACTAATCTTATTGCATTCTTTGATAATGTGACAAAATTAGTGGGCCAGAGGAATGCCATCGATATAGTTTACTTGGACTTCAGTAAGGCATTTGATAAGGTAGACCATGATCTACTACTAGATAAAGTAGAAGAATGTGGGTTAGACAGCATCACCACCAGATGGATTCGTAACTGGCTGACCAACCGCACTCAACGTGTAGTCCTCAATGGAACTGCATCTACATGGAAGGAAGTATGCAGTGGAGTACCCCAAAGCTCTGTTTTAGGCCCAGTACTCAACATCTTCATTAATTATTTGGATGAGGGAATAAATGAGGAACTCATCAAATTTGCAGATGACACCAAGCTGGCAGGAATAGCCAACACTCCAGAAGATAGGCTCAAGATACAGAAGGATCTTGACAAACTTGAATATTGAGCACTATCTAATAAAATGAAATTGAATGGTGAAAAGAGTAAGGTTCTACATTTAGGCAACAAAAACAAAATGCACGTGTATAATATAGATGCTACCTTGCTCAGTACTCCACCTGAACCAATCTGTTGGTCCCTGCTTTCTCCAGCAGCCCTTTTACACAGTAAGATAATACTGTGTAATACTGAACATAAATTATAGTTTGAATATACTAAGGTATTAAAAGATTAAAATGAAGTTAGATTATGTTATGTAAACTCAGCAATTATCCTTTTATGTAAACCAATCTTTCATGTTAAGCCATAATGCATCTTGTTTAACCTAGCATGTTATGCATATAGCCCAGTATTATTTTGTGACTAACTGTAATTTACACTTAAATTTTGAACCTTTCTAGAATAGGAGTTACAATAGATTGCAGGCACAGATGTAGAATTACTTTGTAGTATTGTAATAAATGATAATAATCATATCACCAAATGTGCTGGCATATGATCATAATATTTGATTGATATAAATAACAGCAATAATCAATTATGCAGTTAGCTGTGATAGTGCCAAAATGCAAGACGTTTATGGCATTTACAGTGTTGCATGACCTATTATTTGAAGGCTATGGATAGGTGTTCTGCCCATGAAGTTTGTTGGGGTAACTGTCTAATTTTAAATATTTTAAATAAACATTACACACATCAATATTTTAATTAACAATCTCTTATCCTTAAGTGCTGCTGTTTTATAGAAGAGAAAAAAATATGGACATAGTCTGTAATTTTTGCCATCTCATATTTGCATTTTTGAGCATCAAAAACTGTAACTGTTAAAGTAACCTTAAGGAAAGACTCAACAATTCAATCACATTAGTTTCAAAGTGAATTTAAAGATTCTGCCAAGTTCATTTCACAGAAAGTCTACAGTTAATTAATTTCTTTGGGGCAATTTGCCAGACAGAATTTACCTTGCTGGGAATTTAACAGTTCTAGATATAGAAAAATAATCTTGTCTTATGCAGGTGCTTTCTCTCATAATTTGTACCAGTGGGTGTTAAAATATTCATGTATTGGGTTTGCATATGTGCATCTCTTCAAATCATGTTTATTCATACAACTGTTACTTGCCAATAAAGAATAAAGAAACTCTTTAATTTGTACTCATTCCAGAACAGTGCAATTTAATTTAATAGAAGGCTCTTCAATCTAGAAAGCCTAGAAAATATACTTCTTCATTACTATTCCACTAAAATAAAAATAAGTTACAAGCATCTAATTAGAAAAGTGTCTTGAATTCTGCTTTCATGTACAGTGATCTCGTTCTGAAAAGATATCTTAATCTTATTACTATTCCTTTGTTACAGAACACATTCATGCTAAATTATTTAAAACTATTACCTTACCTTTCTCAAAAACTCAACCATTTGCGTATAATCCCCTGATTCCTTCAAACCTTTCAAACCTTTATTCAGAATTAAATAAGTACATCAGTCTTTTATATATCTATGCCACACTTCAGTAAAATACTGCTTTTTATTAAGATCAGTGACAGAAATCCTATTGGAAGATTTGACAATTTCCTTCTTGAGATCCAGTACTCAGCATTAAATACTAGTTAGAATTATAGACAGAAAGGCACAATGAAGCACAAAGCAGTTATGATATGCCTGGAAGATAGCCATTTCCACCTGCAATAATAAAGCAAATCTTTGAGTTAGTCTTTATTCCTGGCAACTGCCTGTTCAAGTTTATGAAATTTTCTTGGCAAGGGTTTTTGGGAAGTGGTTTGCTTTTTTTCCTTCCTAGAGCTTGGACAATCTGGAACTACGCCTGCCTGCAGTCAGGCTTAAGCATATTACACAAAATTGTCTGCTACAAAGTCCTACCTGTAAACGACTACTTCAGCTTCAGCCACAATAATACAAAGGCAAGCAATTGATACAAACTCAAGGTAAACAGCTCCAAACTCAATTGCAGAAAATACGACTTCAGCAACAGAGTGATCAAGGCCTGGAATGCTCTACCCATCTCCATTGTTACATCCTCAAAACCCCACAGTTTCAACCTTAAGCTGTCTACCATGGACCACACCCCCATTCCTAAGAGATCCCTAAAGGGACATGCATAAGCACACCAGCGTGCCTACCGTCCCTGTCCTATTGTCCCCGTTTATTTGTATTCATTTCTTTCATTCATGTTTATGTTCATACTTATACCTGTTACCTTGCACGTGTTTTACAAACAAATAAATACAAATAACACTAAGAGTGACTGACTGGAGGTGGCTTTGTTTCTAAAGAGGAACTATAATTTGATCCTTACTTAAACTGAATATTTAGCATTTAGTCTACCAATGATGTAATTTTAAATTTTGTTTTTAAGTTCTATATAGATAATTGGCAAATCTATTATCTATGTATATAAATAACACAGTAGTTTAACATTATACACAAATCTGCCCAGCTCACTGCTTTCACCAAATTAATGTCTGTGCAAGCTAAAAAAAAAAGTCATAATCTCAACAGAGATTCTTTCTTTCCCCATTGATAAAATCATCTTAAGGCCTAAACTCAATAATCAGTTTGTTATTACCAGGTACATATTGTACAATAATAAAACTTAATCCTAAGGATTATATATGAGTAATGCAGATTGCACATTCATACTTAAAAGTATATTTATAGCAATACTGTACTAAAAGAAAACATAAACATGGTTACAATGTTAACTCAACCTGAATTAAGATTTAACTGAACACATACACCTTTTCCATGTTGTCATTATCAAGAAACTTTACAGCGTAGGTATAGCAGGATCTGCAATTTTAATCCATTAAGTTTATTTCTCTCTGTTCTTAGGTTTTTTTTTTCCCTTTTTCTTTATTGCCTATTAGTTTGCCTAGGAGAAACAACCTAACTGACCCAGCTCTCACTTGGGGCCTTTTAAAAATACAGATGCAAAAAATTAATTTTATTTATCTCATTTTTATATCTTCCCTAGGCATCCATTTCAATTATTTTTTTTGTCTTTCTGTCTAAAGGGCTCAACCTTTGGCTGTGTCTCTTCTTTACATATATTTAAAGATGGTATGATTATTTTTCTTAGTATTGTGTTGCCATCTTCTTACCCATGTTGTCCTTCTGTTAATTATCATCTTGTCCTATTTAGGCCACAATGTGTCCATAAATAGACTAAGCTTTCTTTTTCCCTGATGAAAGCTTTTTCAGATTTTCTAGTAATCAAATCAAATCAAACCAAACAAGAAAGCTGGGTTCTTTCTTAAATCGCCATGCAATTCTTTAATTATTGTTTTAAATAATCTCCCAAAAAAGGTCATGTTAAAATCTTATTACTTTGTAATAAGTTTCCCTTTTTATAGTCAAAGATAAGTATATTGGATCCTTCTGAGATATTAATATTATCAAAAGGTAAAAGAATTATGATTCTTTCCTATTCATTGCATAATATTCATTCCATAGCAGGATGATCACAAGATGTAATCTAGCTAGTTCCAAGTAATTGCTTCCAAATCTGGATCCAAATAATAAAGTTGTACAAAGAAGATGCTAAAAAGTGATTTTTACGCTATTTTCTGCATTAAACATTGGCTTAAAGGCATGCTTCCTAAATCATTATTAAATCATACAAGTGTCTGTACCATTTGGCCACCCTGTCACTTATTAATGAAATATAATAATAGTAATAGAAAATGAATTCCACAATATAAGCACTGCTATATCATAACCAAGAAGGTAACTTGGATAGAAAGAGAAACATATTGCTTACAGAAAGCCATAAACCACAGAATCATTATTTCATAATGATGAAATGACCAGAGAAACAGAATGAACACATGTAACCAAAAAATGAATGGGAGCAGGAGCAACTTTTGACTTTCTGTTAGGTTCCTTTCCTGACTGGGAATATCAGAAATCTTCCTTCTTTCCTTCCTTCTTTCCTTCCTTCTTTCCTTCCTTCTTTCCTTCCTTCTTTCCTTCCTTCCTTCCTTCCTCCCTCTCTCTCAACCCTATCCATCCATCCATCTATCCATCCATCCCATTCTTCCATCTGTCCTTCCTTCATCCCTTCCCTTGCTTTCTTCCCTGTTCCTTTCTTTTTCCCTTCTTCCCTTTCTTTCCTTCTTCCCTCCATTCCACTCTCTCTCTATCTCTTCTCCCTCCCTTTCTGTTCCTTCCTTCTCTGTCTGTTGAATCTATAGACAGGAAATGCAGGAAAAAGCATTTTTAAACACTGTCAAAGAATTGATCTATGAATTATATGTTGTAGCTAATGGATCCCACATTTTGGAACAGGAAAATCTATGGAATGCAGTAAAACGTCTATAAAAAAACTTTTTGGGTAGAAATGAAAGATAAATAAATTCCAAATAAATTTAAATTATTATGCAGTTAAAACCCAATTATTGGATGTCCCATAGTTATTTTTTCTGCAAATTGTTAAAAGAAAAACACATCTCTTCTATATAAAAAAAAGAGGAATTCCTAAATTTGCTGAATACGTAAATTTATGTAAATAACAAGCTTTGTAAAGATTTAAGCGTGCATAATGATCATAATTTAGTGCTTTGTACTGTCTCTTCACAATGGGGAGGGAAAAAAGAATAACTTAATGATTAAAAGGCATTTTTTCTACTCTAGAAAATAGTTCATCTCAATTTTACCAGCTGCAGATTAATCCGGAATTGCTGTTGAGATATACTTTAGCAACTCTATATCCTTAAAATAATAATTATGTGTTTGCTTCCATGGACAACTATTAAATGCTTAATTTGCCCTAGCTTGAATTTTGTAGTTTCTATCAATAATTTGCTTTGGTTCATTTAATATTATTTATAAATGCACAGCAACAGCATTATTTATTTACCATGGTATGCATAAATATTTAAATCTTCTTTGCATTGTTATGGATCACTGGTGCAGGATTCATCAACTTATTTTGCATAATAATATACTTTATAATTATGATGAAAGTTGTCATATTACACTGGTGACTACTGAACAATCATGGCTTCTGAAGTATTTTTTTTTTATTTTGTAATTGTTATTCATGCTATTTAGCTGTAATTTCAAAGCAGAAAATTTTATATGCCTTTTTATACATGCATACTAGATTACTATGTGAGTTTTAAAACTATTCTGAATTCCACTGAACTTAATAAGGCCATAATGGCAAACCTATGGCATGCGTACCGGAAGTGGCACGCAGAGCCATATCTCCAGGCACACCAGCCATTGCCCGTTGTTGTTCTGGGTTTCAGCGCACACATGCACACCTTCCAGCTGATCTTCGCACATGCAGGAGTGCCAGAACCTGGAAGTGCAGCTCTCTGGCACGCATGTAAGTGCCGGGAAGCTCAGCTTCCTGTTTCTGAAAACTAATATTAGAACAATATGAAAAAAATCATTGTGTATATACATTTACATGATCATAGGTGAATTGTGTTGCTTCTAATATTATTAGAGACCATTTTATTAAGATTAAATCTTATTTAAATGAGAAAATAACCATTTTTAAATGTCACTTGTAGATTCCTCTTCTAAGGATATTTATGATACATTATCATTAGCCAAGTGCTACCTTTCGACATGTTATAGCCTGTCCAGCTGAGGAATTTCTGGTCTTTCTATGAGAATGTTTCTCAAAGTTTCTCATAATTTATTTATATTCACCTTTCCTCCAGGATAGCACCATTTTCTTCCTTTTATAATAAATATATTATAAATAATATATTATAAATAAAAGTTGTAGGCTGGCTGAAGGAATGATTGTCCCAAAGTTAACTGTTAGCTTCCATGGTAATGGGTTTGTCTAGGATTGAATAAATCCAGGTTCAATCATTTTAATCAGTATGTAACACTGGTCCTAGAAGATCATAAAAGATCAGGGAACTGAACAAACTTTGTGTTTGTCCTGAAACATTAGGGATAGCTATAAAAATGTGCAGTTTTGCATAGGGAAGCTTCAATAAGAAATTCTTATTGAATTTCTAAAGTCTAAAATCTTTAGACATAAACATATAGCCAGTCACTAGGAGCTTAAGGCTTTATTAATTCTGAATGAGGATTAACTACAAATAAGAACCACACATTCTATTGTAGAGATAATAGTTGGTGAGATATCTTCTGGACTTCCTTGTGTTTTCTTAGTCTTTAATTCATTTGCTTCTTAAGCATTATTTCTAGGTTTTAGAGAGTGATGTCCACAAAGATTGTCTCTTTGGGGGAAACTGGTGGTTGTTTTGAGAAATCTGAAACATAATCCCCTTGTAACTTCCTGCAATTTGTCACCCAATCATAAATTTTATAATGATTAAAGCCACTTTTCTAATACATTTAGCAGAACTGCAGAAGTACTCTACCAAACAGCTTTAATTAATTGGTTTATTGTACAAATTAGGATTGATGCCCAGTTACATATTTGTAGGTGTTTTCAAAAACCAAAGCTAAATGCCAATTTATTGAGACATTTAAGTAGCCTTTGCTGTAACACATGTTTTGTAGTCATGATTACACCAATCCGAAAGCTACTGCATCTACATTTTGTAAAAAAATTAAGGTAAGGTAAAAAGACTGCTTCTACCCTCCAAAATGATTTACATTAATTCTGTAAAACAGAGTGGTTAATTACAAATACCTTCCAAAAAGAGAAAATGCACCACCAAAAAGGAAGCAAAAATCAAACAGATTTGCTAAAATATGCACATATTTATTAGTATGAACTAAGATTATACTTATAAATTATGACAAGTATTTAAACAGAATTTGGATTGAGCAGTTATTCAAATTACAAAAGTATGCAATTTATATGAGTTTTACTTATGCTGATTTCAAGTTAACATAAAACATAAATAGAAGAGGGGAAAGATGTGAAAAAAAATTTTTTACTAACAAAGTTCATTCCAGTTCCACTTTCATTAAAGTAACGTATTAAACAAACAGTTTTTTTTCCAGTTTTTCATCTTTGGCATTCAGCCTCTAACTACCTAAGCACTTCCTGCCAAGACCTCCCCAGGAAAGCACTATATATAGCTTGAATCAGATTGACAAATTAATGGAAAGAGAAGCAATCCTGCAGGTAAAACAATTTAAGCACATTGGAAATTGGGAAATACTCAAACAAGAAATTTAGAAAAAAGTTTTTAAAGGTCATGTTCAATTGTCAGATTGAACTATATTTAACTTTCTATGAATTGTTACTACAGAGAAGCTAAGATCCCCAGTGCACCGATTGATTTGAAAACTTGGATCAGATAAGAGTATTTTTTCTCCTTTTTTTCAATTACAAAATTAATATGGTGTTGAAATTCTATGTAAATGCAATGAAATGGAATGGAATGGAATGGAATAGAATAGAATAGAATAATTTGTTTGGTTTGGTAAAGACAGACACAGCCTTCAGAGGATAATTAGAACTGCAGAAAAAACAATTACTACCAACCTTCCTTCCATTGAGGACCTCTATACTGCATGAGTCAAAAAGAGGGCTGTGAAAATATTTGCAGACCCCTCGCATCCTGGACATAAATTGTTTCAACTCCTACCCTCAAAATGACGCTATAGAGCATTGCAGAACAACTAGACACAAGAACAGTTTTTCCCCGAATGCCATCACTCTGCTAAACAAAAAATTCCCTCAACACTGTCAAACTATTTGCTAAGTCTGCACTACTATTAATCTTCTCATGATTCCTATCACCCATCTCCTCCCACTTATGACTGTATGACTGTAACTCTGTGCTTGTATCCTTACGATTTATATTGATTGTTTTCTAATATGATTTGATTCCATATTTGTACACTATGATTATCATTAAGTTGTGCCTTATGATTCTTGATGAATGTATCTTTTCTTTTATGTACACTATGCACCAAGACAAAGTCCTTGTGTGTCCAATCACACTTGGCCAATGAAGAATTCTATTCTATTCTAACATGATTGTCACTGCATAATTGCCACTGCATTATGAAGCAGCTAAAACTTCTAGATCTGTATGACTCATATGTAGTTATTCACTTGTAATATGATTAAGCTGTGAACATTATGATTGTATTAATAATGGTCTGTTTGAAGAGAAGTTGTTCCTTATATCCAGCTCCAGCTGAACACTTAAGAACATAAAACATAGGCTTTGGAGGGTTAGCAAGAGATCAGCCATAGTTTAATTGTAGTGCAAAGACTGCAATTTAGATCAAAAGTTAAGCATATCTGTTATGATTATGGAAATACGTTCAGACATTGTTTCAGAAATCAGTTCCATAAAACTGAAAGATTTTAAAACTCAGCTATGCATAATTCTCAGATTCAGATTATCTGGAAAGTACCTGAATTACTTTACTTACAATATTCCTTTACTCACAAGAAGTTTGTCTTTTACCTTCTTACATAGGCATCCTACTTAGCTTGCAACAATAGCTTGTTTCTTGGTAGTATTGGGCGCTTCATGTTTGTCTCACAATTAAATATTCATAGGCAACCTCTCTTGAGGATTACTGTCTCTACACCACTTCCATGGATGCTTGGATCATAATTTTCACGGTATGTCAGTTTAGGGAGTTAATATTCTGTAGAGAGAGAAAGGAAGGAATTAAAAATAACCACACTAATATTTTATCATTCCAATAACTGCTAAGACAGTATTATTTTATTTGATCTTCATCGAAGGGACAAAGTACAATCATAGATTTGAGGCTCATAATGTTATTAATACTACTACAATACTATTGATTTTTGTTTGGAAGAATAATTTTATTATGTTATTTTAATGAGAAAATATAGGGAAACATACACCCTGATAGAGTAAGAAAATCATTTCTAAATTTTCAGGGACATATTCTTGTTAAGAAAAAAAAAGAAACTTGCATACTGAATATTTTTCACTATTTAAATAACTTTAAGAATCTTTTGATATGGTTTGTGCAAAGCATAAAAGCTAATTTTCTTTTTTAGTTTGCTTTTGTATAAACATGATACACAATAGCTCACCTACATCATTTCAAAATTAGCCCATTTTCCCCACACCAGAAACAAAACACTGCTCCTTGCTTTATGCTACAATAAACATGCAAATGTAATAGCTTATCCTGCTCTATATTTCAGAATTACTGGTGCTATGAACAGTACACATTAGTACAGTTCTACTTTTCTATCAGTTGATAGATGTCACTGCACCACCCTGTTAGTGAAGGTGAACAACAGAAGAAAAACATTGGTTCTGAAGACAAACATGAGTGGTCACAATAATATTTTACCTTAATTTAAACTTTCACCTGTTTAAATAGAATCTGTGTTGTAATAGTAGTAGTAAATCATGGAAAAGGGAATAGTGTTAATGGCAGGGCATTATCTTTTATTGAGGGCAAGCAGTGGGGTTGCTGTTAATGAGGACAACATCAGTTTATCAGTTAAAGGTCAGTCTAAAAGATTCTGCCCTCCATTTTTTATACAGTATCTGCCTATACCCAGGATCATATTTTTTTTATCAATCATCTGCTATCATGACAGAAATTGTCTGAATGCAATGTCTGTATTACCATTTTCCAGAACTAGGTTGTTTCAGTCTAAGTCAGTTATGGTCCCTTCTTCTGTATTCTTAACATGTATTAAGTTCATAAATTATGTCTCTCTTCCTTTTTTATATTTCAAATGTTACATTTCAATATTTGATATTTCTAACACAAACAGATAAATTTCTTTCATTTCATATTTAATATGCAACATATCAAAATCACTCGTCACTAAAAAATAAGATATGTGATATACTGAACAATTGTTAATGGCAGTATTTTTAAAATGAACAAAAATCCTTGCACAAGGATGCATCTTTCACCTATTAAGTCTGTCCAATGTTTTTCAAAAACTGAACTATACAAGACTGAAACCATTATGTTATTATAAATTATGTGTTACTCTCAGTAACACGCTCATTAAAATAAAGCAACTGTTAAAGTAGCAGTATCTCAGGGACATGCAGTCAGGGGAGGCAGGGCCTCACCACTGTCATCATGAAAAAGAAAAACAAATTTAAAAGGAAAAAGGCTGAGGTAGTTGCTGCCAGAGTCACAGTGGATGACTCTGCTTACTGCTTAACTGCAGGAGGAGGCGAGAGAACCACGTGCCTCCTTTACTCTATCTTTATGATCACTTGAGCAGAGTTACACAAGGGTTAAAAGGCGAAAAATTCCTTATGCAAAGGAGGCACGTGGTTCTCTCGCCTCCTCCTGCAGAGGGCACTGTTTTTAGAGGCTTTTTTAAAACTGTTAAGTAGAGTCATCTACATGGTGACTCTAGCAGCAACTATCCCAGCCTGGTTAGAGCAGCTCTTGCCTTTTTCTTTTTATATTTTCACATTTTCATCATGGCAGACAAGAGGAGAGTTGAAATCCTCTGTGACACAGCTGGAAAAAGTATGTGGGTCGGATGGAGGGAGGGGGGAGGAATTCAAAATTATTGTAATTTGTAAGTAATTTTTTATTGTGAGTAATTTGTGTATATGCGTGTGTTTGTTTCTTCACTCAAACAAACTCTCTCTCAATTTGAGAGAGAGTTTGTTTAAGAAGAGAGGGAAGGGGGAGAGGCAGGAAGGGCAGCCTTATTTGAAAAGAGAGGGGCAGCCCGCCAGCAGAGGGCTGGCAGGCTGGCGCTTTCTTTCTTTTGCCTGCTGAGGCCCCCTTCCCTTTCTCCTTCCCCCCACTGGGAGCCCCTTCCTGCTCCCCTCTCCCTTTCCTCCTCCTACTCTCCCCTTTCTTCTACGGCTGCTGCCTCGCCCCCCCCGCCTCCTCCCTCCCTGCCGCTGTGTCAGACATAGGCATCTCGTGTCTATGGCGGACATAAACACAAGATGTCTCTATCGGGACAGCGGCCGGATGCAGATTCTCGCCGCCACCATGCTCCGCCACCTTGCACCCCCACCTCCTCCATCCCCACCGCTGTGTCCGACAGAGGCGTGTCGCATCTATGGCGGACATAAATGCTAGATGCCTCTGTCAGGGACAGCAGCGGGGATGCTGCTTCTTGCAGCCGCCGCACTCCGCCACCTCGCATCCCACCTTCTCCATCCCCGCTGCTGTGTCCAACAGAGGCAACTCGCGTCTATGGTGGACATAAATGTGAGACGCCTCTGTCGGGGACAGCAGCAGGGACACTGCTTCTCACTGCCGCTGCGCTCTTGCCTCACCAACCATAAATCTCACCGCACGTCACTGCAGTATCTTTTTAGAAGATGGAAGCTAGGCAACAGACAAGCAGCTCTAATAAATAACTAAATAAATACATGATTTCCAAAGCATTTTAAATCTTTTTGATGCATTTCTGTCTACTGATAAAAAGCTTGCTAGGAACACTATCTATGAGTTTAGCTACAGGTCTTGAGTCTTGCCACTAGCTCTCTGAAGTCAAATTAAATTTACAAGTCTTTCCAAAGGAATCGAAATCTGCAGAGAATTTAAACTGATTAATAAAGACTTTGAATAAGTGATTATGTGTGTGTCCTCAGTGATTCCTACAGTACTTATCTAATATAATGCTAAATCAAATGTAAAGCAGTTTGAGACATGAGTTTCATTGTGACCACACCTGTATGCTGAAAGACAGGTTTTCCTTTGTACCTTTTAAACAGCCTCTCCCATTTACACTGATAGTGTAAGATAAAAGAAGAAATTTAAATCCCATCAGAAAAAGATTGGTATTTTTCCCCTAAGGATTGAGTTGAAGGGACAGACTGAAGAACTGAAAGACAGAAGGAAAGAAGAATCTTGGCTGAGTTTATCTCAGTTTAAAAAATGAGGCAAGGTCAAGGTCTAAAAATGTCTGGCAACAAAAAAAAGTGGTTGCTCATTTCTGGATGTACCAAGAGCAGACAAGGCTTCCCAGGAGCAGTTAATGTGAAATGATATGCAGTGGTAGGAACCCCAGGATAGAGCTCTCACAATGTCTTGTAGCTAGCTTGCTTCAATAAAACATTAGCCATCCCAAGCCTAAAGCCTAGTTGTAAGGCAAGCTAATCAGGACAAGTTAGGTAGGCACCTTAAGGCACCTTAAGGAAAGAATTCTGCTAAAGACGACCAATCTGTCAATAAACTGTTCAGGTCACGGGTTTGTAATACTACCCATCTATGTTTGGCAACCATCTAAACTGAATTACAACACTGAGAATAGCTTTATTCAGAAAAATGGTCTAATAGATCAAGAGGAAAAGTCTGTATCAATCAGAGTCTGATATTTCAGATATTAAGCTGCCTGGACCAGAATTAAACTGTTTCTGCTAAAAAAAAAAAAAAAAAGGAATCAAAGCTTTCTCCAAGCCCATATTTCATCAACAGAAACTGATTGCTCTTGCAATAAAATCTTACTTCAAGCTTGGCAGCATACTTTATGGAAACTGAGGGCAACATCTGAAAAACCACAGTGAAAACAACTAAAAAATAAACATCTATACTTCTGCAAAACACAGTGATTCCTTATCCCCTTCAGAACTTGCTACTAATGAAACTGGTTGCTGGGGACACACCATGTGTGCCATGATCACCAACCCAAACATCAGATATTTGTCAGCAGCGTAAAATATATTGCTTTATACAATTCAGAAGCATCAAACTAAAGTTAGATATATTGTAATCTAATTTTTGCTAAACAAAGATCCTGTTAACCTTTTAAAAAGTAGTTGTCGTCTCAAAAATAAGGCTAGACCTTATTCCATTCCTTGTAATTTGAGTATTAGAATTGGCCTCAAGCATACATAGGAATATATATGATGAATTTTGAAAGAAAAATAAACATAGGATTTTAAATAATTAAAAATATGTAAGAAAAAATGAAGGAAAACAGAATTCCAAGAAATGCTGCCCACAACTGGTCTGCTGAGAAGTTCAAAGTTCTGAAAATGCAGTAGAACTGATTTACCAATTTTTGAAGTAAGTAAAGACTACATACCATCATTTAAATTATTTCCTATTCCACTTTGCCTTTCAAGGACATTAAGCTTAGAGGCTAAATTTACCTAGCTGCCGAAATTCAGCCACCTAACCTCTTCAATCTTCTAACTTCTAAAAGCCTTTGTCATGGTTCCAGGCACTGCTGCTTCATCTTGGTTATAGTAATATTTCTTATTTAGATATCATCGTAAAAGGGAAATATGTTCTTTGGACAGATGATAAAGCAAAGTTAAGACCACAAGGAATTTGCAGTTTAATTTAATACTCTCCCAAAGTTCAAATCAAGGTTGCTCCTTGACAAAGTTTTGGGAATGCTTTGGAAACCAGTCAAGTTGAGCTGCTGCTATGTTAGGCACATACTAATTAAAGTTCAAATCCCTGTCTTTTTGTGCTCCGGGCTAAAAATGATAAGCCACTGTTATACTATCACTACTGCACAGTCTTTACAGCACAGAATTCTGAATTTAATATTGATCTTTTCATTGTGCAGCAATTAACATGTGTCTTGCTTTCCGAATTACATTTATTACATCCTGGATATACCTCAAAGAAGAAGTTTCCAACTGCAATTAATGGTGCATCATTTTAATGATAACAGTTGACAAAAGCAAAGCAGGAAGCCCATAGAGCCATGCTTGTTCAAAGGAGGTCTTTACTTAAAAGTATTGGTTTGCACAATGTGTTCTGTAAAATTAAAAGCTACTGTATATTGTGTTTATGATTCAAGACGTTTTGGTGAACCAGGCAAATTATTTAACTCATTAAACTTTAATTAATTGAAGAGTCTACTGTGCCAATTTTTTTGTGCTGAAAATACTCTATGCATTAGAGTCTTATGTGTTCTTGAAATTAAAAATAAAAATAAAGCTATAATTAATAACAAAGCAATGCCATTAATTAAATAATATTTGAGTCTCATAGAATACAGCCTAATCAAATTTATTCAGTAGTTCCAGTTTTAATAGTTCATAATATAGAAGGTAATACAAAGACACAAAAAGTTTGTATCATGACAATTAATCCAGAGTTCTTATACATCTAACAACTGAAAGGGTAATGAAGAAATCTAGAGTTATAACTGTCAATAACACAGACTAACTCTAGGAAAAATCATTAAGAAGTAGTTAAAGCAAGTTAAGAGACATAAAGTAGAGGGACATTTTGTGAAGGTTGATGTATGTGTGTGTGTTTGGGGGGCGGGATGCTAAGAAAAAGAGATAGAAAAGGAATAGCCTGTCATTGTCTGTTGCCTTGAATAAAGATAAGAGTATTAAAAGAAAGAACAGAACTGATGATTCTCATGTTCTCTAACTGGTTGAGGACATTTTTATGCTTAGGTTTTATACTTATGTTTAACTATTTAAAAGAAATCAAAAGAAAATTCAACTTTCTGGATTTTAGAAGTTGTCAAAAAGATATCAGACCAAAAAAAGAGAAATGTGTTGTACTCTTCCCTGATCTAAGGAAGACAGGGAAAGAAAGGAAATTTCTGTAGCATAATAATTAGTTTTAGATAGAATATTGCCAGGAGCTAACCTAACTGGATTTAGCAAAAGCAAACTCCAACATCAGAACATTTAGGTATATGTCTTTATAAATATTATAAACTATTTTCCCTTTGGGCTTCAGTAGGAAGATTTTATTAATCACAGATCTTACTTGGTGACTATTTCTTGCCCTTAAGTAATGTCTCAAATTGCTTATTTAAAAGAATTAATGGTGCAGGGGCAAGCTTATAGAATCTCATACATATGTTTTTACAATGACATCTGAACTTTTGTAACAAAAAGTTTTGTATCAATATTCTGTCACAAAATAATATGAAGCAGGGCAAACTTTTGACACCTTTTTCTATCCTTGCATGGCAAAATAGTACCACCAGAAGGTAAAAAAAATACCATACAAAAAGTAAAGTTAAGAAGGATTTTCCACCAAAACTAATAAAAGCTATTCCTATTTAAGAGAGAATATCATGATTCTTAGTTAACCTAATAGCTTTCTATAGTATGTAATTCCACCTCTTGTTCTTGTAGGGAAAAATGAGAAAATCTCTTGCTAGAAACTAAAAGACGTGAACATGCAATTTTGGGATTTAGAAATTACTGTATTTTCGGAATATAAAATGCACCCTTTTCCTTCAAAAAAGAGGCTGAAAATCTGGGTGCGTCTTATACACTGAATACAGCATATTTTCCTCCTGAAACCCTGCCCTTTCACCAAAATGGCCATGCATAGCTTGTAGGAGGCTTCAGAGAACTCCTGGGACGCGGGGAAGGCAGAAATGAGCAAAAAATGCCCCCTTTTTTTTGCTCAATTTTGCCCCCCCCCAGCCCCCAGGAACACTATAAGCTTCCTAATGCCCTTTTTTGGAGAAAAAAAAATGGCCCATTTTGGTGAAAAAAAGGGCTAGTTTTGCTCATTTTTGCCCCTACCATCACCCAGGAACACTCTACAAGTCTCCTAAGGGCTATTCATACCCTTTTTTTTGAAAAAATGGGCCCATTTTAGTGAAAAAGGGGCCATTTTGGGAGGTTTGCAGAGTGTAAAACCTTTTTTTTTTTTTAAATTGCCTCTTCAAAACCTTGGTGCATCTTATACTCGAGTGCATCTTATAGTCCGAAAAATATGGTACAACTGCTTATTTTGTTCATTATCATAGACTGGGGGGGGGGTGTCAAACCCATTTCGTTATGTTGTTGTCATGTAACGTATCATGACTTTTCATGCCTTCGTTAAAATGGGGGAGGGGTGACCAGTGCGTGACACATCTGTCCCACAGGCCTCAGGTTTGACAATCCTGTCATAGACTTTAAGATAAGAGGTTTAATGTATTTTACATCTGTATCTGTACCTAATTTTTTTTGTTAATGGCAGTTTGTTAATGCTCAAAGCAGAATATCTTATAGCACCCTGGTCAAATGGTTCTCCAGCTATTTTGGACAATCTCCAGCAATTGAGTACCCACAATTATCAGAGGCTTATTCCATTGATTATTATCAGAAAAATTATCCTTTTAAGTTGGATATCACTTTAACAAGCTTCCAGCCATTTGTCCTGCTCTCAGGTGATTTAGAGAATAACTTGACCTGCTTTTCTCTGTGACAGCCTTCAAGTACTGGAAGACAGCTATCATGTGCCCCAAATCCTTCTCTTTGATAGGCTAGACATAATTAATTCCATCAACAGCTCATCATATAATTTAGTCTTCAGACTTTATCATCTTTGTTCTCTGCAAATATTCTAGGGTCTGTTTTTTTCCTATTGCGATGATTAGAGCTGTATGTAATATTCCAATTGTGGCACCATTACTGCAGTACAAAGCAGTATTATCACTTCTCATTATCTTGATGCTATCCCTCTGTTGATGCAGCTTCATTCTATTGCCTCATTTGGATCATTTATAAAGATGTTGAAGAGGGCTTGGTCAAAGACCAAGTATCCCAGTGCATACTTCCTAGCATGTAAATGTAGTTCCATTGAGGACTACATTGTGAATCCATCTGGTGATGATACTGTCTATCCCACATTGTTCTATCTTATCAAAAAGTAGGTTGTGGTCTACTTTGTTAAATGTCTAAGTATACTAGGCCCACAACATTTCGCTGCTCCATAACTTAGTCACTTTATCAAATAAGGCAATAAGGTGTGTCTGGCATGATCAGTTTTTAACAAACTCTAGAAATCACCTTGTTTTTTCTTGGTGCTCACAAATCTCTGCTTTATTATTTTTCCCAGGATTTTAGCAGATATTGATATCCTATAATTTTCTGGATTCATTTTTTTCCCTTTTGTGAATTGGAACCACACTAGCTTTTTTCCAATCCTCTGCTAGTTTCCTTGTGCCACAAAGCTTTGAAAGATTACATTCAGTGGCTCTGACATTACATCTGCCAGCTCTTTCAAAACCATGGGATGCAAGCCAAACAGTCCAGGTGATTTGTAGCCACCAAGGTGAATAGATATTATCTTACTAATTCCTTGTCTATTTTAACTTGTGTAGTTATTCTTTCTTCCTTGATACTGTTTTGAAAGGTAGGACTGTTTCTTCCTTTTGTGTAAAAACAGATGCAAAAAAGGAATTAAGCAGTTCTGCTTTCTTTCAGCTGCCTATCACCTTCTTGCCATCTATTCCCATTAGTAGATGTATCATTACCTTGACTTTTTTCTTGTTCCATACATATTGAAAGAAATATTGTTATTGTTGTTGTTGTTATGTACTTTATTCATTAAACATAAAACTCACCCAACTGCACGTTCAAAATGCATTACAAATACTAGTGACTGGTGCTAATGGTTGATACAGTTTGCTGCCAGCATCCTAGGTATATTATTAATAATAATATTATTATTTTAATCTTTGGTGAGATTCACAGCCTTTGGGGCTGGTTGGTAACTCAACAGCACGAGTCCTAACCAAGGACCTAGGAACTATTAAGGTAACGAGGAACATATAACCTGTTCCAAGTAGGTCGGTTTTTTGTAGAATCAGAATGTTCAAGTCTGATAAATTTAAAATTTCCAAATAGCAAGGTAGCCCTTTGGGTATTGCTCCAAGGGCTCTAATTACAATTGGGACAACACACGCTTTCTTTTTCCACAGTCGCTCAACTTCAATTTGCAAGTTCTGGTACTTTGTGATTTTTTCTTGCTGTTTATCTTCAATTCATGCATCTCCAGGTATTGCAATGTCAGTGAACCATACTTTTTTCTTTTCAACTATTGTTATGTCAGGTGTATTGTGGGCAAGTGCCTGTCAGTCTGAATTCTGAAGACCCACAAGATCTTGACTTTCTCATTCTCTAAAACCTTCTCAACCTGATGGTCCTAGTGGTTTTTGCTGTACTCAAATCCAACTTTTGGCACAATTTCCAGTGAATGATCTTAGCAATGTGGTCATGGCGTTGTAGGTAGTCAGTTTGTGAAGTTTTGCTGCACCCACTGATCAAGTGGTCCACTGTCTCATCTTTCTCATTACAGAGGCGACATTTGCTGTTGGTGGTAACATGTTGAATTTTTGCCTTCATGTAGTTTGTGGCTAAGGCTTGTTCTTGAGCTGCCAAAATAAGCCTTCTGTTTCTTTTTTCAGTGCTCCTGATCTTAACCAGTTCCAAGTTAGCTTTTGGTCAGCTTTGCCTTCAATACTTTTTCAAGTATGCATAGCTTTGTTTTTCCAATTTTCAGCTCTCTTCTCAATTACTTATTTCTTATATTCAGCTTTTTACTTAGTTGTCTTTAAAAGGCCTCCTTTATTTACTTCCTTAATCATTGGTTCTTCACTTTTCTGGATGTAATCATTCAAGCTGTGTTTTTCTTCTTCCAAGTATGTTTTACTTGTAGGAGTCTTTGACTACCTCTGCTCTTGGTAGATATAATCGGTCAACATCACTTTTAGGGTGCAAAGCATGATTCATTGTCATAAGCTTCCTTGTTTTTCTGTCCAAATTGTCCAACTCCATCTAATCAGTCAATTATTCCTGCAGAGTATCAGATCACAGGTATAGCCCAGGTATTTATGGCTTTTATGATGTTTCCTCCACTCAATTTGGACTTTTATATCTTGTGAATTCGTCAAATGTACTCGGCTGAGGATAATTCCTTGACTTTATTATGCATTAAGTCAGAAGCCTCTAAAATCCCCCAAGTACTTGTAGCCTTCTTCTGGTTTTACTGCCTTTATCATTTCTTCATTCTCAAGTTCTATTCCATCATCTTCTATGACTCTGCCTGCTTTGGTTGCCATTGTTGCACATTTGTCAATTCCAAACTGCATACCAATATCTTGGCTAAATTCTTTTGTGCTTTCAATTAATAAATTCAGTTCAGCTTTTGTTTTACCAAACAGCTTCAAATCATCCATGTACCCCAAGTGCGAAATTTTCAGTCCTTTCTTTGCAAGTTCGTATCCATAGTTCATCTTCTTCAAAATGATTGTCAGTGGTAGCATTGAGAGTAGAAAAAGTAGGGTGAAAAAGAATCGCCCTGGAAAATGCCTTGTTTAATTTCAACTTCACCCAGTACCTCTTCATTAGCTATAAGCTTTGTTTTCCAGAAGTTAATTGAAGTTTCTATGAATTTTTGTATGTTGCTGCTGATGCCAAAGATTTTCAGGCATTTCTTAATCCAGCTATGGGGAACTGAATCAAATGCTTTCTCAAGGATAGTTGCCCCTCCCGAATGATGAATGTATGTTGCTGACTATTTTACCATATGTTTCTTTTTCAATGTTTGTTTTCCCCTCCCCTGATTTTGTGTGAGCCGCCCTGAGTCCCCTCAGGGAAAAGGGCGGCATACAAATATTAATAAAATCTAAAAAAAATCTAAATAGTCTATCCAAGCCATGAACAGGTTGGTTCGTCTTTTCTTTGAATTCTTTAGTTGTCAATCAGCAGTTGGTCCTTTGTTCCTCTTGAATTTTTGCAGCATCCTTTCTGTTCTACAGGAAGCAAGTTATTTCTTTCCAAGTATCCATAAATTTGGTTTGCAATTATACCAGTAAGGAGCTTGTATGTTGTTGGCAAACAGGTGATTGGCCTATAGTTTCCAGGATCCTTTCCTTTTTCTTTATTTTTTTGGATAAAAAATGTCCTTCCAGTTGTCATCCATTCATCATTTTCAGGTGTTTTTAAGATCTGGTTCATTTGTGTTGCCAATCTTTTGTGCACACTTGTAAGTGCCTTTAACCAGAAGCGATGTAACTCATTTGGTCCAGGTACACTCCAGTTCTTCACTGAAATGGTGTCTTTGCACCATTTCTTTTGTTATTTTCACATCTTCCATTTTATGCACTTTAATAGAATCCTCAATCTGTTTGATCCATTTTGCATTTCTGTTGTGCTTCTTGTTGTTTTCCCACAAATTCTTCCAGAATTTCAGAGATTTTATTATTGTTATTGTTATTATTGGTATTAGATGCCAGTCATAAGAAAAAAATATTCTTTGTCAAATAAGTCACAAATATAGATACTTTTTCTCACTTTTTACTAGATTTTCTCTAAATGAGAGAACTCCAGAGGAATTAAACAAGGAACTTTATATTGAGGTGAAGGAAAAGGAGAAAGCCAAATTTATTCTTTTCTAAGCTGCAATTAAAGAAGAATTTCTAGAAAGAAAGAATAAATAAATAAATACATATTTTTAACATTTATGAAAGATTTATTAGTTTTAAACGTCCCCTTTCCCCATAACAACTGGGATAAAATTAACTTTTGTTCTCAATGTGGTAATAGCTTCTATTTCTCTGCACAATTTTAAGTGGTATTGTTTTTCGTTGTTGTTGTTTTTATTTAATCACAGCTATTTCTTTTTATTCTCCTCTAAAACTGTAAAAAACCACTTTTCTCTTTATTGACTTTTTGTCTGGTAAAATATAATCTGGAAACAATCTCAGTTCTGTGAGATTATTTAGACCCACAAACTCTAATGGAGAAATAACATTTTGTAGCCTACCTGAATTATTGCTTTTGGCTTTTATAATTCACTTTTATATGTTGCCTTTCAATGGAACAACTCTGCAATTTGTCAATGACTGTTTGAATTTTGAAATTTTAAAAAAGGCTTCATATTTTATATTTTCTTATTTATACATAAGGTTTGATTCTTGTTTTATTTCCTGAAGGGAAAAAAAGGCTAAAATCTTAACTTCAGTGCTATATGACCAGGAAGTGGTATTATAAACATAATTTCATGTTTTCCATTTTTAATAGCTAGTAAATTGACACAGTTTCTGGGGGCACTATTCCTGTCACACTGAAATTAGGTGGAAATGATTAATGAGGCACCTCTGTAAAAGAGGTGATGACAGCAGTGAATACTATATATCTATACTAGAACAGGCAGTGAGACAAGGATACAATGGTAGATACAGTGAGAAGGAATTTGAAACCTCTGGTTCTTCATTTGATGGACTTAACTGTACCATTAGACTTCTACGACTTTTTTATTGCTTGTATTAATAACTGTTGTTCTGTTCAAGAATTTTGTAATGAGTTATCAGGACCAATTGTACAAGGTTACTTTTGTGAAACAAAAAAAAAATATTTAAAGGAATCTAGATTGTAGCAAATTGCTTTATGACTATTTGTTCTACCATTCTGTGATCAGGAGTAGCATTTCACTCTAGAATGCCAACTTAATGTGTAATCATTATTAAATTTGCTAAATAGTTAATCAATTATTTCATTTACAATTTATCCAGGAACCTCTTCTGGCTAGATTAAGCTTGACCTCATTTTCTGAGCTTTTAGATCTTCTTTTCTTCTGGGATTTATGTTGATGGGACAGAATAATGCTATGTATTTTTATCCTTCCGTTTTCCCTTTGGTCATCTGAATCATCTGAAGACTTTAATTTTTACCTCAGTTTGGAATCTAGAAAGTTTAATTCTCATGAGATAGGTGATGGTATAAATACCACCCTATTTCATAGAGCTACTATATAAGGAAAAATACCACCCTGATCAAACTCAGGATACAAACATAACAATGAATACAATTTCATCCCTAATCAATAATTCTTCAGACAACTGTCAATCATTTAACCAGCAGAGGTTATGTTTTTACTATTATAACTGTTTATGTTAAAATTAAAATGCATATTCCTCCATTTTTATTCATTGCATAACTGAAAATTTAGCTGATGGTGATTGTCTACCAATCATAAGGGTCTAGATTTAAGCAAGAAAATCCAAATGCATAGATATAGAATAGGTGGTTACTTGACTCAATAGCAGTAATGTGAGATGAGATCTTGGAGTCCTAAAAAATATGAGCTATCAGTGTGCTGCAACTGCCAAAAAAACCAACACAGTCCTAGGCTGTATTAAGAGAGGGAGAGAATGAAGATCACCTGAAGTGTTAGTACCATTTTATAATGCCTTGTTAAGGCCACACTTGGAATATTGCACCCAGGTTTGGTTACCATGATATAAAAAAAATGTTGAGACTCTAGAACAGGGGTGTCAAACTCAAATTCATTGAGGGCCGCATCAGGGTTGTGTTTGGCCTTTGTGGAAGTCAGGTGGCGTGGCCAGGATGGGTCTGGACAGTTCAACCTCACTAGTGCTGGGGGCGTCTGTGGTGGCCCAAGCGCACTGCCAGCAAAAAACAGGTTCTTGACCTCCATTTTCAGCTGTGACAGCTTCCTGCAACCCTCTGCCAGAAAAAATGGCATTGTGTAACCTTCTGCCAATGAAAATGAAACTCAGGAGGGCTGCCCATGGCCCTCCTGAGTTCCATTTTCACTGGCAGAGGCACTGCAGGCCAGTCCTTTGCTGTTTCCCGGGCGGCCTCAGAGGTCAGATGTAACCACTCATGGGCCAGATCTGGTCTCTGGGCCTTGAATTTGACATCTCTGCTCTAGAAAGAATGCAGAGAATACCAACAAGGATGATTAGGGAACTGGAATCCAAAACACATGAAGAATGGTTGCAGGAACTGAGTATATCTAGTTTAAGGAAATAAGGACTATAGGTGACATAATAGCAGTGTTCCAATATGAAGGAGATGCCACAAAAAGAGGGAGTCAACCTATTCTCCAAAAGACAGGACAAGAAGCAATGGATGGAAACTAATCAAGGAGAAACCAACCTAGAACTAAAGAGAAATTTTCTGACAGTTTAGAACAGTTAGAAGTTCTGACAGTTAGACGTTTTCTGACAGTGGAACAACTTTCCTTCAGACTCACTAACGGCTTTTAAGAGAGATTGGACAACCATTTGTCTGAAATGATATAGGTTCCTTGAGCTGAGGGTTGGAATCAGTAGTGAGTTTCCATTTTTTACTACCAGGTTGCTCGTGTGCACGTGCACGCTCGTGACAATTCTGCATATGCACAGAAGCATCTGGGTGGGTGGGCGGAGTTTCCCACTGCCACTTCTACTGGTTCGCCTGATCCAGGCTGAACCAAGAGCAACCCATCTCTGTTGAATGGAGAATCTCCAAGTTCCCTTCCAACTTTGTTATTCTTATTTATTTTTATTTATTTATTTAGTCAAGCATGAATTAGATAACAGATATAAGTATAACATATTTATTTATACATGAAATGTATAATTCTATTAAATGGTTTCTATTAAAGGTATCAAAAATCAGATTGTTATTTTTCAGTTAACAAATTTATTAAAAGACATTTTAAAAATTAGAAAAAAATGTTGCCAGACTCCTGATTTTTAGTTACAATATGGCTCTTATCCCACAATATCTACTGGAAATAGTGAATATCCTTCTGTTAAGGAGTATAGAAGATTTCTACTGCAGATCTACTATGAAATCCTGGTGTGTTGTTGGAATGGAATCCAATTTTTTCTGCACCAGATTGCTTGTATACTGCTGTGATTTTTTCTAGAAAGTCCAAGGAGAGCAGATTCAGATTAAAATAAAAACACACTTAAATGGGAAAGTTTATTAATGTAATATTCAAGTTCTTAGTAATGTTATTTTTTTAAAAAAAAGATAGTTTAAAATATAATACAAGACAGACAGTTTTATCCCCATCCCCACCTAGACATATTATAGAGCTGGAATCATAGAATGTTATGAGGAAACATTTTTCCACCTTCTTCTTTACCTATTAAACTAGAGAAAGTCATTGTTATGTCTGCATTTATCATTGTGGGCAAATGTATTCAATACCCAGATAAGCAGTCACATTAAATTTGCAGTTAGCTTGACCTTCCTGGCTCTTGACATTGCTTGTTTATCAACAAAAGACAAATGGAGACATAGAATCTGTGATTTAAAACCTACCTTTCATCACTGTCAACCGCAAATAAAATATTTATAAAATGGTAAATCTCTTTCTTTCATTTCTTACTAACATGAAGATTCTAGAATATTAAGATTCCAGAATGTTCATGATTTATTCTCACCTTTCAACTGTGGCATATGATATTCCTGCTAAATTTCTGTTTTTAGGATATTAGGGGACCAAATTTCAAATTATTGTTCAGGAATGAAACTATTGGTCATTCATCTGCTTTCGTTCTCTTAACAAAGGCTATTCTATGTGCTTGTTGTATAGTGTATATGGCAGTGATGGCGAACCTATGGCATGTGTGCCAGAAGTGGCATGCAGAGCCATTTCTCCTTGCACGGGGAGCCATCACCAGTTGCTCTTCCAGGTTCGGGCACAGCAGCCAGCTGGTCTTCATGCTCATTGGTGTGCCAGAAAGCAGAAGTGGAGCTGCCCGGTGCACATGCACACACCAGGAAAATGATCTTTTTGTTTCCAGAGTGCATGTGCATGTCAGCCATTTGGTGATCTGGTTCCTAGTGTGCATGTACATGCAAAAACCGCAACAGGAAGAGCAATGGCCGTGCGTGCCAAAGATGTAGAGAGGGGTCCCGGCCATCGCTTCTTAGCAGAGTAGAGCTGTGTTCGGGGCTTCCCTCCCTCCCCGCCTGACGGGCTTCTTGCATGGTCCCAGCCCTTCACCCGTGGCTCATCGATGGTCCAAAGTGTCTAGCTGTCTCGGGCGCCCTAGAAAAGCAGCAGCAGCAGCAGCCACAAGGGGAAGGCAGGAGAGGCCAGCCACCCCCTGCAGCCACTCCCACATCAGGCAGAAGCAGCACTGTGACAGCTGCCAGGGATGAGGGGGGTGGCAGCGGCAAGGATGGGCAAGGGCTTCCCTCCCTCTCAACCTGAGCAGGCTACTTGCACGGCTCCAGCCCATGACACTGACGTGAATCCATGGTCTGGACTGCCTGGCTGGTCGGGCACCCCAGAAGAGCCAGGCGGTCCCCACACAGCCCCAGAAGAGCAGCAGCTGTAGCCACAGGAGGGAAGAGTAGGAGTGACCGGGCAGCCACCGCAGCTGCTTCCACATCAGTGAGCCAGACCCTTGGTGGCATCTTTATAAGTAGCTCACCTCCACGCCAGCAGCTCCTCCAGCATCCTGTCTGGAAGCAGCAGCGCAACAACGCCATTACCAGGGGCGAAGGGATAGCGATGGTGAGAACAGGTGACTTCCACCCCTTCGTCCCTTCCCCAACAGCAGCACTTCCACTTCCAGCCAGGATGCTGGCAGAGGAGCTGCTGGTGGAGAGGTGAGCTACCGCAAAAGATGCCACTGAGGGTCTGGCAGAATATATCCTGGGTGGAAGCGGTAGCACAACAGCCGCCACTATCGGGGACAAAGGGTAGCAATGGCTAGGATGGGCAGGCCGGGGCTTCCCTTCCTCCCCCCTGCCCGAGCCATCTTCTTGCACAGCTCCAGCCCGCAGCTCCAATGAGAATCCGTGTTCCGGAGCACTGCCAGAAGGAGGGAGGAAGGAAGGAAGATTTGTTTCTGATGCTCCCTGCCATCTTCCCATAAGGAAACTTAATGGGAAAGCTAGAAGTAAGTTAGAAATCACTCCCAATTTCATGACGACCCTTTGGAGCATGGATGTCCACTCTCTTTATTAAAGTAAATTGTAGAATCAGTTCCTCTGCAGGAAGCCAATCAATAAAAACTTTGGGTTGTTTTTTTTTTTTTTTAAGGAAGGAAATTGTCCCAAAATAAGGAAGTCAGTTTTGGCTATTCTTCTGGTAGATTTACATAGGATTGTTGGTATAAGCAATTAATACAATGTCAATGTATACTACTATCATAGTGCTCATTTAAAAACTAACTGACAAGATGTCCCCAATACCAATAATACTTTATTATCTACACCTATAATTAAGTGTATGTCCCTAATATGTTTATCCATCTTTGAACAAATTAAGAAAATAGACTAAATCAGAATAAAATATTATCTTTGGTATTTTGTTAAATACTGCTATATTCAAGTTATCCTGCACAGTCATTTATCTTCAAATCTTTTATGTTTCTCATGTATCAAATAGCTATGGGTTCAGTAGAATGTTATATTGCCAGGTGCATCTTTTGCTGCCTAACTACTCTATACCATTCACCTATATTGAATGGGAGGATACTAGAATCCAAGGTTTTGTGCTTTATCCTAAAAATACTATGCAGTTACTCTAGAGAGCAAAGAGAGGTAATGTAGGTCATGGATGTATGTATTCCTTTACCACATTCTCCCTAATTATAATATCTCAGCCAATGCTTGCATTGCACAAAAATTATATTTATAAAAATAAGGTTTTGCATTGTTATTACCTTAAAATCCTTTTATGTTGATTTTTCAAATAAAAGAGTTATATTTATCAGGAAAAAAAATTAAAATGCTTAATTTTTAAGGACAAATACCTCTTTCTGTTGCCATTTTTATAATGAAATAACTGTTGAACTGTACTATTGTTTACCCAGTTAATGGTTATGCATTTAAATTTTCACCTACATCTACACTGTGGCTCATGAGGGATTCCAGGTATTAATCCCTTAGGAAAAACAAACAAGATTATTCTGCAGAGAGGCAGTAAAGTATATACGATTATCTGTAATAAGCTTTCCCCGACTGCTTCATGCTGTTCTGGTAGAAGACATTTTGCTATATTTGGAAGATAATAACAGAAGAAGATAAGCGTGCCATGGAATGAATACTGTGTGAACCAAATTGCCTCATGTGATGAATACCAGTTTTCCTGAATCCCTTCATGTATTAGCTTTATTTATAAATGAAGCTGCCGTAGTATATCATACATGCAGACAAAAGTGAACCTTGGCAAATGGAAGAAGTTCCACTGCTTAATTCAATAGTCTCTTATATGCCCAATGAATGTTATAGATCCTGACTATGTTTATATTGGGAAGGTGAAAAGTAGCAGCTCTGGCCCTTCAACCTCAGTTTTATTGCTCTATAAAAGTGGAAGAAAACTGCATTGGAAATCCATAAAAAATAGACTGCTTAATATTAGGAAGTCTTTTATGGAAAAATATTTTCCTCCAACAAAGGTATATAGCATATGTATTGAAGATAATGGCAAAATTGTAGCAAGAAAAATTAAACATGTCTGTCCCTTTTTCCTTTCTACTACAAAAGCTACTGTGTTTCCCTGAAAATAGGACATGTCCTGATAATAAATCCAATTGGGCTTTTCAGGGCATGTGCTAAAATAAGTTCCTCCCCAAAATAACTCCTCCAACTACTTAAATGCTAGTCCCTGCCATTTCCACTGGTTGCTTTATGCGCAAACAACTGAAGAACTGAGGCCGGAGGAGGGGAAAGGGAAGACATGCCCCATGCACCCATATGTCCTTACCATACGTACTGGTAAGGCTGATGGCCGGGCCTGCCACAGAAAGAGTGGCAGGCCAGCAATGCCCTTCATGCCCCACTCCTCCTCGCACAAAAAGAGTTTTATCATGTTCCTTGCCGTTGTGTCCAGGAAAACCTTCTCGCAAGTTCAATCAAACTTCTCAAACTCGCAAGAAGGTTGTTTTACAAGGTGCTTCCCTGGACACAATGGTGAGGAATGCTATGGAGCTTCCAGTCCCCGGTAAGACATGCATCTTGCAGTGGGGCACAATTTGGGGGTGGCAGGTGGGGCGGGAGATAGGACAGGAAAACACCTTGCACAGTAAAGAAAAACTTCTCATGAATGCAAGCAATTAACTCTTCAAACTTGTGAAAAGTTTTTCTTTACTGTGCAAGGTGTTTCGCAGCACAGACTAGCCAAGAGACATGGCAGAGCTGTCAGTGTCTGGTAAGATGTGCATCTCGTGGCCCAACACCTCCCATCCTGCCCCAATGGCAACAGCATCCTGGCTGCTTCTCTTCCCTATTGTTTCTTTAGCGAGACGGGTAGCAGGTGGGGCAGGGGAGAAGTGAGGCATGCATCCTAGTGGACACTTGCAGTTCCATCACATTCCTTGCCATTTTGTCTAGGGAAGCACCTTGTAAAAAAAAAAACCTTGCAAGTTCAATCAAACCTCTCAAACTCATAAGATTTTTTTTAACAAGGTGCTTCCCTGGACAAAATGGCAAGGAACGTGATGGAGCTGCAAGTCTCCGGTACCACTAGGGTGCACTCCTCACTTCTCCCCCACCCCACCTGCCACCTTATTTTCTTATTTTCAAAAGAAAGTCTTATTTTTGGGGAAACACGGTATATGCAATAATTCTTTAAAAAGGCTATACACCAAGATTTTCTAGCATTTTAATGGGGCTGGATAAAGGTTAAGCTGAGTAAAATACAACCAGTGATTATTTGCTTAATATATGAAGCCTGGACTATACATAAACCAGACCATGCTATTACATTATGAATCAAAAATCTTTCCACAATTTCATTTGACAATGATGGGTTCATTGGGTTCATTCTATGATATCAACCTGAATTTTGAAAGTCCTCTTCAAGAAAATCCAATCTGATGTTGACTTGTATAACTTTTGAGTACAACATATAATTAAAGTAAACTTTTGATTTTTTCAGAAACTTTTTTTTCTCCAGAAACTGTTTTTTTGATTTTTATCTGTCACAACAATCCTAAGTCACAGCTGCTGTTCTTTAGCTAATGTTGGCCTTCATGCATATTGAATTCTTCCCAAGAACACAGGATGCTATAAATGTATCAGGGTAGTGCATGCATGGATCAAATAGTATGGCCTTTTGCAATTGACAGATGGAAATTTTGACAATGCACAAATTTTCTAAGTACTATCCAATTTTTTTAATATGTCACTCACTGGACCACCTTAGTCCATTTATGCCACAGTCATCAAGCTTCAGAGAAAGATAGCAATGGTATTCAATGAAATTCAATATACTTAAAAAAACTGACTTAATTTTAAGCAAAATAGAACTGCCGACATATCTATTATTCTCCATGCAAAGAAGTACTGTAGAATTATTTTAACTTTGCAGGGCATATTCTATACTTAATTAGAATACAATATAATGAGGCTACTACATATAATTTTTCTGACACAGGAAAGAAAAGCATATTGTAATGCAATATAAAAATAATTCAATCTATACAATTTCCCTAAAGGAAAATACAGATAGAAACAAATATGAGAGAGAAGCCATGGGGAGGAAGTGATAGTTATACATATAAATTATGTACAGGTCAGAAGAATGAAATAGTACTTTTCAATGTAAATTGGAATTTATATTCACAATGCTGTACTTGCTGAGAAAGACAGAATGCACAGGAACAATAGTGCATCACAGTTTTAAAGACTTAATAAATTTGATTTACCCTGGCTCCAACAGAAAAATAGTATACTCAGCAATTTTAACAATACTGGATTCTTCTAATTAAACTAAGTGCCTTACTGCTTAAGCCAACAGCACTTCAAAATAGTGATGCCATAAAGTTTTCAAACATAGCTAAATTGATTGATATTCCAAGATACTCATAATACAGATTATAAAGAATTATGGCTGAATAATGAACTACAACTAGAAGTAATCCAGGTATATTATAAAATTCAATTTTTATTTATTTAAATGTCCAGGTTAATTTCAGTATTACCTACATATTTTATACAACAGCAGAACTAGAACGATAAAGGAACTGAAAGTTATTTTTTAATAGTTTAGATTGCCATTTTGTTGGGTTTGTAGAACATTTTGCATTGAAGGGAGGACAGAATTCTTGTCATAACAGCAATTTTACCTGTTAACTTAATTAAATCAAAGGCACTGGCAGATATATGACCACCATTTTTGAGCATCAAACTTGGACTCATCTTTCATTAATGTACACAATCAGAAAAATTATAACTATGCTGGACTTATAGGTGGTCTAGTGACATTCTTAGAGATACTTTTTCAATAAATGCACTTGTTTTTTCCACCATTAATCCAAAAAGACCAAAATGTCATGTATTTATATTTAGAGCCGTCTTTAAGGTAGATAGATAAAACCCCTGTTAAGGCTTGTTATTGTTTTCCAATAAAATGTTTGCTAGATATTTTTCAGATAAATCTTTTAACATTTTCTCCATCTTGGATGCCATCTATGAGTTCATCTGGGATTTGAGTGACTTGGGAGTCTAAGGAACTGGATAAGATTCTTTAAAATACTAGCTGATGCAAATTGCATCTGGTGTCTTCAGATAGCCAATTGTATGTGTGGTCTTGTGTGTCTATACCATTGAATCTGAGAAGTGATAAATGTCTTCTTGAGAGGACCACCTTGAAGGAGCAATGGTTTCAACTACATTGAAAAAGCCATCTTTCTCCAATCCTCGCTTTCTTAAGAGTTTTTCAAATAGATGATACAGTATAAATAGTCTTAGATAAAATAGATTTTGGATCCTTTCCATTTAGTTCAAACCTGGGAATAGAATAGAAACTATTATTTATTTATCCATCCATGCATTCATTATTTTTATTTATGACTTCATTCAAGACCTGGAAAAGCAAGAGCGTCCTGGTCTAATTAAATCTCATAGTGGTATTGATGCTATCAACCATGATATTCTCTAATACCATCTAATACCATACAATCAACATCATGCTGTGGTGCTGGCATATGCAGTTATAGTTGATACAAGAAAACACACCATGAAATACCACAGAATCAGTTCTCTATCCCTGTTATTTAGTATTAATATAAAGTCATTGTGATCTATAAATATGAGGTGATATATCAACAGTATGCTGAACGTATTTTCCCAGGTGTACATTTTAAATTTCTGGGCCAAACTGAAGATGTGGTAAATCACTTCACAATGGGTCTGTGGGCACTAAATGGAAAAAAGCAAGCTAAAACCAGATCATAGGAAGATGGTAGGACAGATCCCTGAATAAGCAATCAAAACTTACATAGCTGTCCATCTCACATATGTGACTTTGGGAAGCTCACAAGTTAGAATAACAAAAATGAACTCATTGAAATAAAAGTAAAACAACTAAAATAGATAAACCCAGTTAAGTGTTAAAATTAACCATTAAATGTAAAAAGCATGGGAGAGTCACAATCAATACAACTATTGTCTAGTTACCTCACATCCACAGAATCTCCAGGCTTGATGACACAGCACATCTTCAAAGACCTTTAAAGACCAATGAGGTTAAGGGCCAGTCTAATCTCAGTGGAATGGTGTTTCAGAAGGCAGATGCCACAGGAGGAAAGGTTCTCTTCTTGAGTCTTATCAAATGTAACATCTTCATAAACAAGACCTGTAACGTGTCCCTTTGTACAGATTTAATGGGATGAATAACTATAACAGGCAAGAGGATGTCCATCAAATAAACTAACTTTATGCTATGTAAGTCATTATAAGTCATAATTAGTACATTGAATTGTATCCAGAAGCAAACTGACAACCAATGCAGCTCATAGAATAGAGATATGACATAACTGATATATATGCACAAACACTGCAATATATGTGCACTGCAGCTTGTATCAGTTATAGTTTCCAACTACTCTTCAAGGACAGCCCATTTTTAAAGCATATGGAGTACATAGCCAAGGAAGTCCTCAATGCTTTTTTTTAACCAGAGTGGTTTTGGCAGCCTAAGATTGCTAGTTCATTTTGTTCATGTATTTGGGCTAGCTTTTCCCATCAAAGAAGTACCTATTTATGTACTTGCATTTTTACATGTTTTTGAACTGCTAGCAGCTCAACCACCAGAATGCTGACAAATCAAGCATCTTTAAGCTGATCCACCACCATGCCCGCAGAGAACAATCCCATATAGGGACTTTTACAGTAATCCATCCAGATGACCAGGACATGAATGTCAGAGAGTAGAGCCTTCACAATTGACACACAACCCAAAGTTGTGCAAAGGCTCTTGTAACCATAACTGCACCTGTTCCTTAAACATGAGCCATTAATCCAGAAGGACCACCAGATTGCATCCAGGGTCTGTAAATTTCCAGATCAAAGTCAGAAGTCTTGCTAGGTTGACCCAAACTCCATTGTTTCCTATCAAAATTTGTTCAGCCTTTATCTCACAGGCCATCAATGTTTAACCTTTTGGAAACCATCAAAGACCTGGGTTTCTGCCCCCAAATATTAGGATAAGGTAAAGTTGGAGAAGACGGCAATGTTGTGGGTTGTATCAGAGAACATATAATGGTGATACCTTTTTTTCTTCTCTCACTTATTTTCTAGTTTTGTTTCTCTGATTGCATAAATTGTTTTTATTACTTGTAAGCTGCACCAGATTTAGTTTCAGGATAGTGACTATATAAACGTTATAAATAAGGAAAAGTGTTTGTATGTAATAAATAAATACAATTAAAATTGTTGCATGGACATGTGCCTTTATGTAAGTGCCATTATTCAAAGTTTTTTCATATCTGAAAATGTAGCCTGCTGCTGCTAAGAAAGTGTGATAATCATGCTAATTCTGTGGAATTTTTCCAAAACCTCTTTTCCATATTCAGCAAAATAAACAAAATGGAAGATAGCCAGACATATGGGGACATGTGTGTTCCTTTCATTTCACTTATATTCATGTGAACAAAATAACTGAATGTGCCATTTAGTAAGCTTAATGGTTAAAAGTAAATACAGTATGAGTACAGTTTCATTTACCTAAGCTAACTACTATCTAGCTATTAGGCCAGTGTTTTTCAACCACTGTGCCGTGGCACACTAGTGTGCCGTGACATAGTGTAAGGTGTGCCGTGGGAAAAACACCTGCCTATAGTCAATATAGGCACGAGTTAAAATTTTTAACATTTTCTAATGGTGGTGTGCCTTGATTTTTTTCATGAAAAAAGCATGCCTTTGCACAAAAAAGGTTGAAAAACACTGTATTAGGCAATATTTATATTCCATAATACCCCCTGCAAAATTTTATACTTCTGACATAACTTATACCTTGACTTTATGGATTATCTGCTAAAATGAGAGTAGCACCATTAAGTGTTTCCTTGCCAGTCATATTTGGTCCAAAGCATAGCTTTATGTGTTGTTCTTGGTGGAAAATATAAGTCATGATGGAAAATAAGACAGGAAATGATTGGGACCTTGTCAGTCTGCAAATGTATTGAATAGGTGCAGGTATTTATCAAGAAAAAATGCTGTCTCTGTAGGACTTATTTCAGCCCTATTCACATATCGAGCCCTGCTGACTTAGAACAAAAGAAGAGAGATATAGTAAGGGACCAGAGAATCTGACAATGAGCAGACAGGTAGGCTCTCTGGAACTATAGAAAGATTTAAATGTCAGCACTCAAGTGTACAGGCTTAAATGTAAACTCTTAGGAAAGAAACCTGGTAAAATAGCATCAGAAGTTACCAATCTTTTTTTTAAATAAAAGATAAGTATGCTTGTCTATGTGAAAGTATAGCAGAACAATTAGTAGGAAGGTATTACTATTATTATTTACCAGACTCCAACAAATATTTAATCAGTTCAGTACCAGATTGCGATGAAGAAAATGCTTCTCTCAGTTTATTTGCATAATACAGATTTATGCACATACAAGACAGCTTCTTTCCAATTAAACCTGTATATCTGAAAGCCAAAGCATGTGGCATCCATAAGGAATAGGAGAAGCAATGGAGATGAAGCAAATAAATCAGCATCAAAGTGTTTTGATGCAATCGACTTCCCATTTCTACATATAATTTGCATCATGTTGCACACATTACTTAGGCCTCAGTATTTCTCAACCTTAGCTGCTTTACATTTTGTGGACTTCAACTCCAGAATTTTCTGGAAATTGAAGTCCACAAAACGTAAACATGCTAAGGTTGAGAAACACTGACTTAGGGAGTGGACCTCAGTACTGCTTTTGTCATTTATGACTAAAGCAAAGAGATTTGCAAATGCCACTGAAACTGTATATCTCTTTATTCTGGATTTACCTTCTAACAGAATATTATTTGTGCATTTAGAAGCTACTTAGTTGTGGACCCAACCACAACTTCTATTGGCTGGCCAATAAATTATATGTATAATAATCTTACTTCAGAGTAACTGTTTCATGCTTAAACAATGGCTGTGCACTTAAAGTGGTCTTTATTTTCCTTCAAGAAGTTTTGTATATATTAAAATGAATGAATAATTTACTTTTATCAGTTGAAACCATTCTTTTGTTTACTAAATGATATTTGCTCTTGACAATGAATGACTTGGAAGTATAATGATTTATGCAATTGTAAAAGTATCAGAGATGGATTTGTACTCTTCTCTTATGCATTTGATTGGCCTGATCCCATTTGGATTCCATCATTCTAAATCTATTTTGCTTAATAGACTGAAGCATTTAACCCATTTCAGGAAGCCCACATAAGTTCTTTAAAATGGAGGGAAGGTATTTTGTTTTGTTTTACATCATATGCAAAATGATTTCCTTCTATATTAAGAATTGACAGATTATTTCAATTAAAGTTGCACATAAAATCAGCATTTTTTTAAATGTAGGAACATTGTTAAAAGCAGTTGCACTACATGGAATGATCCTCAGTCCTATGCAGCCCAGAAGACCAAGTAATAGAAGAGAGACAGATGCACATTCAGTGAAATTCTCGAAAGAAAGCAGAATCTTGCAGAAATTAGGCATGACTGAGTTGGTACTATAAAAAAGGCTTTGAAGTCCAACTTCTGTTTGCAAATCATTTTCCAAACTTCACTTCCTGGGTGCATGCTGCTTCTGATTCCCTTCAGACAAACTTCTGAAGGGTTCTGAAATATTCTTGTTTGTTTCTTCAGCTTTAGCTTTCCTACACTGTAATATACCCGCCAAAAATGCTTTTTAAAAAAAAAAGAAAGTCTAACATATTGTAATTACACAGGGCATCTTTGAACTCCTCTAGCTTATCAATCAATTAATTAGTTTCACAATTTACATATTACATTAATAAAATGTTAAAAGTTTTCTAACCAAAAGACATAAACATTTAAGTGCATGGTAATGAAGTGTTTACCCTTTTAAAATAAAAGGAAAAAAAATACTATAGGACAACCTTAGCTTTAGTATAATATCCTGCTTCAATACTTTAGATTTTTAGTTCTCCAGACATCTATGTTTAACTATTAGCAATGAAAATTAATAACAGTTGAATTATTCAGACAATGAGTTTTCTCATGTCAAGATTATTGTTGTTAGTTGTGAAGTTGTGTCCGACCCATCACAACCCCATGGACAACATTCCTCCAGGCCGTCCTCTACCATCCTCTGGAGTCCATGTAAGCTCATGCCTACTGCTTCAGTGACTCCTTCCAGCCACCTCATTCTCTGTCACATGTCAAGAGATCAGTTGCAAATAATATCTCACTAGTTTTCATTGAAACAGGATAATATTTCTATTCTAATATGTATACAATAAGAAATTCATATGATGTAAAATAATTAATGGAACCAAGATAAACATTTTCTGGAAACCCCATATATTTTATATACATTTGACAATATAAAGCTCCTTATCTGCAGCTTGAAGTGTATTTAACCAGAAATACATGCAGTAAGGCATTTGAATGTTCCTCAAAATTTAAATCACAATGTCTGACAGTATCTAAAATTAAAAGAAGGTATATTTTTAAACATGATTTCCTCTACTATTTTCTGGCAGTTTCTAAAATTAAAACTAAGTATATTTTAAAATATAATATTCTCTATTATTTTCCAGCAGTTTTCTCCAATATTCCACCTTAAATCATGATGTCTTCCAAGAGCAGTAAAGGTTAGATAGATAGATAGTTAGATAGATAGATAGTTAGATAGATAGATAGATAGATAGATAGATAGATAGACAGACAGACAGACAGACAGACAGACAGACAGACAGACAGACAGACAGACAGACAGACAGATGTTCAATTATAATATTTATTCTGAAAATAATATATTGAAAATTTGTAAGATGCCGATGCTGTGGTCAGTTTTACATTAAAAAAAGTGGGTTAAGCCATGCTTCTGAAACAGTCTATATGCTTTGGTTGGTTTAATGTTTTTGATACAAGTGCCCTGTAACCTTGACCATTCAAATATTGACAACCTCGGGTCCCTTGTGATTGAAATCAGATTACAAACCTGTTATCAACTGACCATCTATAATTTTATTACTGAAAACCTTTGGAGGTTTAAATCAGATTTAAGATTGTCAGTCAACAGTGTGTGTGTGTGTGTGTGTGTGTGTGTGTGTGTATGTATGTGTATGTATGTATGTGTATGTATGTATGTATGTGTATGTATGTATGTATGTGTGTATGTATATGTATGTATGTATGTATATATATGTATGTATGTATGTATGTATGTATGTATGTATGTATGTATGTATGTATATATATATATATATATATATATATATATATATATATATATATATATATGTATATATATATATATGGTTCGATTCCCAGTAAGGGTATGGCTAGCTGATGAGAGCTAAATAGCAATATAGCAATAGCAGTAGACTTATATACCGCTTCATAGGCCTTTCAGGCCTCTCTAAGCGGTTTACAGAGAGTCAGCATATTGCCCCCAACAATCTGGGTCCTCATTTTACCCACCTCGGAAGGATGGAAGGCTGAGTCAACCCTGAGCCGGTGAGATTTGAACCGCTGACCTGCTGATCTAGCAGTAGCCTGCAGTGCTGCATTTAACCACTGCGCCACCTTCAATAGCTTGAAATAGATCTATACTAGTCTCCCTTTATTTATTTATCAGCACAAATATAACACACACACACACACACACACACACACACACACACACACATATATATATCAGGACCTGCTTCACACAAGCGTTGACATTATTCTTTTTTTCACAGCAAAAGAAAATGCTTGCATGTCACTTGAGAATTTTATTGCTTATCTTAATAAATATTTAAATGTAGACTTTAAAATGGCTTGGAATGAAATCAAAACAAAATATTTTTTAAATATTTTACAAAAGAAGAAAAATAAAAGAAACTATTTCTATTCATGAATGTTTATATATGACATAACTGTAAAAAATAGGTTTATCCCTATTAAGTAGGAAAAATCACAGTAATAAAAGGAATTTAAATTGTCATTTACATTCACTTACATTCATCTGATGTCAATTATTTATGTAATAATAAATTTAACCCAAGTAACAGTATGTCAAGAAATATTCTTGCATTATAATTTTATGATAAAATTGTTATTTATACAATCACTATTTTACAAATTACTATTTGTTTTAAATTTTAAATAAGCATACAGTAGAGAATGCTGCCATTAATGAAGCACAAGTCCATAAATTTCATTGTGCTAATGGAATTAATTTTAACTGTCAATATAATTTATATACAGGCTAAACTTCTTAGCTTGGAAGGTTTTATTCCAAAAGTTATCACCATTTTAATCTATTGGGACAAATTGGAACAGCTTAATTCCTAATCCTCCCTCTTATACCTCATTACTTAATGTCAGGCATAGGAAACCAAGAATAACACAAGTAAAAGTTCAGAGTTGTTTCCTTATTACTGTTCACTTAATAGACAGAATCTTGCAAGACTAAAGCCCACTCTGCATAATTATCTGATAAATGTCATGAAGAATTTCTGTGTCTCTTTCTGCGTAGCAATAATTCAAGGCTAATCTTTCTCTTTACTCTTCCTCATGTAACTAAACCCCAGATTCCACCACATCTATAAAGTAAAATAAAATATGCTAATCATTGAATGGTTGGTTCGCTTAGTTTTAAGTGCACCAAACTTTAGGAATACTCCAGGTATTCACAATTTAAAACAAAACATCAATGTACAAAATCTAAGATGTCTAGACAAACACATCTAATAAGGTGTTTGCATTTACCCTACCACAAGGCTTGGGAAATCAGGCAGTTTTTTTAAGGCTTGTGGAGCCCAATAGGTTAGAACTACATGAATGGGTATGGGTCTATATTCTTCAGCCAGTATTGCCAGAATAGTTTCTTGTATAATAATAGTAGTTTGATACATTCTAGTAAAACCACTATTTTAAAAAGCTGACCTTCATAAGCAATGCAAAGTTATAAACAGAAATGGTTTATAACTAATTATCATCCATTTCAGCAGAAAAGTGAATTAGGTACAATTTAAAGCACAATGCAACAATGTTTTAGAAACATTAATGTCCCAAGTTAAATCTCTGGAAATGAAAATTTATAAGGTTGTGCTATATTAGAAGTATTGATTAAGTAAACAAAATGTAGTTCAAACAAAAAAAATGTTTTGAATAAAGCCAAACTTTGAAAGGAAACAAAACCTCTCATCTGTCCCTTAATCTAAGTAGTCTGCTCATAAACTACAGTCTTACCTGGCCCATTCAATTTTATATTCATACACAGAGTTGCTATGGAAATTAGTAGTTTACTCAAGTTCATGGAAGTAACAGCAATAAGGAATGCAAAACAATGTCTGAAAGATGCTCTCCTGAATAGTTTTTAGTTTTAACAGGAGTGCACAGAAGAATACCGTATATACTCGAGTATAAGCCGAGTTTTTCAGCCCACTTTTTGGGCTGAAAAAAGCCGCCTCGGCTTATACTCGAGTCTACAACTGGATCCGGCAGTGCTGTTGCCTGTTGGAGGAGGAGGAGGCGAACCAGCCTGCCACCGCCGGCCACCGCCACCCCGCCGCTCTTCCCGCCCCCTTCCAAGCCCCACAGTCCAGCGGACGCAGCAGAAGCAGCCCCGGGGCTCCGCTGCCGCTCCCTGCATTTTGTGGACGGGGTCTCACAGGAAGGAATCCCCTCTCCAAGGGATCCCTGTCCAGAAAATGCGGGGAGCGGCAGCGGAGCCCTGGGGCTGCTTCTGCTCCGTCCGCTCCTCTCTGCTCTCCTGTCGCCAGCTGGTGGGGCTGACCCTGATCCATAAACACTGCCGAATTCAGCCTCGGATCTTTGTCGGGACCTCTTTCTGGTCCACCTCTGAAGTCCATATTCTCCATAGTCTCTCAAACTGCTCCCCCCCACCTCCAGTTTCTTCCTAGTTTGATCCCACGCGCCGCTGACCTAGGAACCGCATACCTGCCAGCAGTTTTTTCAGGCTGCTCCCAGATGGGAAGGGCGGGGGATTGTATTAGCCAAAGGGGGGAAAGCGAGCGAGCGAGCGAAGCAGTGGGAGGGGGAAAGGGTCCCTGTGAAGCCCTGCGGCCAAGGAGCGCTGCCTGCTTTTAAAGAAAACCTGGAAGGGGAAGAGGGCGGGTTTTTTCCCCTCAGTTGTGAGGGCAATGCTGCTCGCGACTTTCCCCTAAATGTTGGAGAAAAACTTTTCACCGCTGTCCTCCTTGGCTCATTTGGGAAGGACGATTGTAACAGGTTGAGATTTCCTTTCAAAACAAAACAAAACCAACCCCTCCCCCGGTCCCAATGTTTCAAACAACCCCCTTTCCTGCTGGGAAGAGCCCAGCCAACCCCCCCGTCCCTTCCCATTCGAAAGGGAAGCTCGTATCACCTTCTAGAGAAAGTGGCAAATGCCCTCCGTGACTTCCTTGGTTTTTCTCCGGGCTCTGCTCTTCGGCATTGCCCTTGGGGAAAACTGCCGCGGTTTGTTTCCTTGAATATATTAACAGGCGCGTGGAAAGCAACTAAGCCAAGGAGCGTACGTAGTCCAGCCAAGCGAGTCTAGTTTCCTGGGGTCCCTTGCTCGCTCGCTTTCCCCCCTTTGGCTAATTTGGGCTTCTCTTTCAAAGAAAGAAAAAAAGAAAGAAAGAAAGAGGAGGAGCCAGGGTGTAGAAGGGGTTTACAATCCCATCTGGGAGCAGCCTGAAAAACTGCTGCCGCGCCACGCCTGCGCCCCAAACAGAGCTGGGTCCAATCAGCCTTTTTCCCCCTTTTTATGCCCTGTCTCAGACGTGCAGGCGCGCATGCTGTGAACTTGCCCACTTAGACGTCGAGGTTGCCGCGTGCACTCTTGTATTTTCCCCTTCCTCTTACGTGTCCCCCTTGGTGCAGCGGGCTAACGCTGGTGAAAGGAGTGGGGTGGACACAACTGGTAAATTATAAACCACAGATTTTAATCCTATTTAATTTTTAATGGTATCAAATTTAGCTATAAAGAAGAGAGAAAGAAAGAGGGAGTGTGTGCACAGGAGTGTGGATTTTCTAAAAATCCCATTGAATCCAGAGGAGGGAAGAGAGAAAGAAAGAAGGAGTGTATGAGGGTGGGAGATTTCCTAAACCCCATTGAATCCAGAGGAGGGAAGAAAGAAAGAAAGAAGAAGTGTGTGCACAGGAGTGTGGATTTTCTAAAAATCCCATTGAATCCAGAGGAGGGAAGAGAGAAAGAAAGAAGGAGTGTATGAGGGTGGGAGATTTCCTAAACCCCATTGAATCCAGAGGAGGGAAGAAAGAAAGAAAGAAGAAGTGTGTGCACAGGAGTGTGGATTTTCTAAAAATCCCATTGAATCCAGAGGAGGGAAGAGAGAAAGAAAGAAGGAGTGTATGAGGGTGGGAGAACGACAGCTCTGATGGTGATGACTGCGAACTCAGTGATGATGACAATGTCTATGCTGATAACCTCACACTAGCTAATGCTGAAGCTCTGTTTGGACATACAGATGATGAGGAGGAATCCAGTTTTGAAGGATTTTAACTCTTATGTTTTAGCTTGGTTGCTGAATGAGCTAAGGTTTTGTACATTTAAAGTTATTGTTGATACCATATTGTTTTTATTGACCCTCTTTTCCACTTACAGAGCTAGTTATTTATTTATAAATAAATAATATTTATTTATTCAAAAACATTATTGGTATCTATTTTTATTTTTGAAATTACCGGTAGCTGCTGCATTTCCCACCCTAGGCTTATACTCGAGTCAATAACTTTTCCAGCTTTTTGGGGTAAAATTAGGTGCCTCGGCTTATATTCGGGTCGGCTTATACTCGAGTATATACGGTAGTTAAAATTCAGTCCAAAATTCAAATATCTAGGTCAGGGTTGTCAGGCAGTTCAGAGGGCAGAATTTCATAAGCAGAATCAATACTAACAACACAAAGAGAAAAAGAACACAGGACCAGGGCTGACACTTAAATTAGGTTTATTCTTAATCAAATTATAGTTGGTGAGTGAAAAGAATGAAATGATGGAAATCTGTTACTTTGCTCCAAGTATTTTTGAAAACATTAGGAAACGTGATCCATATAAAAATCTTAATAAAATCTCAATACACTGCAGCTCTATTTTGAACAGGAAATAAATGTTTCATCCGTTTCTGTCATTAACTATAAAGTTTAAGCAGATTAGTTATAATGAAACTGCATTAAGTCAATGAACATTTACATGGATATTTTGTGGAAACTGCAAAGGATGATGTATCTGAATACAAATCTAATTTTTTCATTTTTGATGTAGGAAAAATCAATAATCACAGTTTCTCATATTTTAAGCATTTAAATGCAGTTTTAATTTAATTGGAATAATATGGACATTGAATTTCTCCTTATCACAGTATTTATTTTGCTGACACAATCCTTTTTTCTAACTTTGTGTGCATGTTTATGAATTATACAATCAATCAGCATATATACTGAATTTGTATTGTTATTAGCCACTAAATATGGATTATAAATTGACTTCTGTATGATTTATTTTTAATATAATGGTTTAATATTGAATTATTGTAATAACTTAAATGTAAATATTTTACTTCATTAGTTATTCTGAATATTGAAATACTTTTTATATTATGCTAATTAAATAAAATCATTAATATAAAAATCAATGTTAGGATTATACTTTTTAAGGAATATAGCACTATTATTTATTTATACTTTTCTTGGAATCTCTTACATTTTACTTTTAGTGGCATATAAGTTTAGAATTTTAGGAACTCTGTAATGAGCCCACTTTGTACAACTATTTCACATGTATGTTGCCAATAATGCAATGTCCTTATATTGATGAATAATGTATTTGTAATAAAATTGACTGAGCATTATAAATATGTATATAATAAAGGTAAGGCTCTTTTAGATTATCAGACTCCATGAACATTAGCCATCTCTTGGTGTATTGATATCATTTTTTTCCTTGGCATGGGTTAATAGAGGTGAAAATTGGGTATATGTAACTCGGATCTAATTTTTAATAGGTCAGTGGGAACCTTGCAGATGTAAAGAATATTTATTGAGGGACCAGTACAAGACTCTAAATGAGTCATTGCATTATGTTCCACCAACAGACATTCACATTCAAACTCTAATTAGATCAAAAGTGAATACTGTTTTACTTTGACTTTGGTACCTAATTTGCAATGAATGGCAGTTTAATTTAAAAAAAGGCATTAAAGTGAACGGCGGGGGTTATACAAGCCAGAATACTTTAGCATATTGGTGCATTTGATATGATATTTTACTTTAATATTTCAGACTAATTATCAGGACCAAAAATATAAGCTAAGGTAACTTTAGTTGTGTTTTTCCTTTTTTTGAAAATGTATACAGTCTAACAAACTATACAATTTCATTAAAACTAGTAAATGCTTCCCAAAGCTGCTCAGGATTTAAACTGAGATTTTATCTACAAAGGTGGATTGTATTGAAAGAAATATTAACAATAAATCAAGTCTAAAATTAATCCTACAATTAATCCTGCTTAAAACAAATTGGGTGTCTTGCAGATGGTGGTGATATGAATAATGGTCTGCATGAAGTAGGATCAGTGTTCTTTCTTCCATTGAGAAAAAAGTCAGAAATGGGTAAAGATAGGGCTGCCCTTACTATCTAGATTTCATAAGATAGCTAATGCTTACATAAATACTTTACTCTTTTCCCAGCACTCTGTAGGATGGTCGTGTAATATACTACATATTTATAGGCCATAAATGTTTTACCAAATATGGGTAAGCTGTTTGAATTTCTTGTAACTTTATTAAACTACATGTTCAAAAGGCAAGGAAGGCAAAAGGAGAACTGTATAATAATCATAGAGCAATTTTATTTTTAGTTGGCATATTTAACTGGATTAAGGAAGACTGCAAGAAACAGAAATTGGATTGTATTAGATGTAGATGATGGGTAGGTTGCACAAATATGTCAGTAACTTGCTGGGAGAAATAAACATTGATTTTCAATGTGACATTTCTAGAAATAACAGATGCAATTGCATATGGTGACTTCATCCTATCTAAAATACATATATTCCTTTGTTAGCAGAAAAGAGAACAAAAATCAACTTGTTAATAATTATATTAACATACACAGACATAATTTAATTGTTGTATAATATTTTAATCAAATTAGTACCAGATACAATTACCTACTAATGGGAAATAGCACTTTGTAAATCAGTAAAGTTCTAGCATTGAGTAAAGTTGCATAAACTTCTACAAATTTAATCTAAATGTAAGGAAGCATTATACGAAAGTGTGGTATACTGTGATAGCCAAGTACAGTTTATGGGAGATGAAGAATATGAAAATTCACTAGGAAACATTGGACCAATCAAAGAGGGAATGCTATGTATGTTACATCAAACTCCTTAGAAAGAATATATAAATTTAACAGTTTGAAGTATTTAGTATGTCTCATCAATGATGAAATAAATCTAGACAAGCAACTATATAGCAAAGTATACTAGTACAGATCTACTTTCAATATATCAATGGTTTCTATTAATTGCATAAATAGTTGTATAAAGTTTTATCTTCAAAGTACAAACACCTTGCAGCCACAACCACGTGATGCCATTTTTTTTACTAAAGATGACATTCTTTTCTTAACCATCAAAAAGTTACCACTATTGTACAAACTTTAAGCACTGAGAATCCTGCCAGAGTATTTCAGTTTGTTTCTGATTTTTTAACAGTTTAGTATATTTAATATGTAATTGACGGGGGGAGACTATCTTTCTTCCTTTATTATATATTGAATAAAGTCTCTCCAGGCATGTAAAAGCAAACATTCACCTTAAAATTAAATTTAGTTGCATTATAAACATACAAATGCATAAGCTTTTGGAATACATCTCCACATCTCTAAAAGGGTTTGAAAAAGAAGAAGTAGATTTTGCTGGTTACATAAAGTTTTCCTGGGACGCACTGTTCCCAAAGCATGCATTTGTCTCTAAAAAAAGAATCCACACAGAATAAATTGAAGTAAAACATTTCAAACTATTCCACACGGAATAAATTGAAGTAAAACTATTTTTAACAATTCTATGCACAATATATTTCAAAGTATTGTGCATAGAATTTTTAAAAATGGTTTCATTTCAATTTATTTTGGATAGAATCCTTTTTTAAAAATTGTCTTAGACAAGTTTAAAAAAAGATTCTATCCAAAATACAAAATACCAGCTGCAGTTATTCACTTAAGAAGTTTCCTGGCACGCACTGTTCCCAAAGCATGCATTTTGTCTCTAAAATTTTGAAAAGTTTATGCTCATTATCTATAAAGTAGGTAATTATTAAATGTCACCCAGCCAGTTATTTGTGGGATTTCCTGCCTCAACTAGTTCTTGTTCATTAAATACATTCTAACAAGGTAGGCATGCTCCAAGTCTCTTCTGTTCTGATGGTTTATTCATGGGACATTGGAGCTGTGCCTTACATTTGATGCTGCTTAGAATGATCTCCCCCCCCCCCCAAGGATTTACTGGTTCTGACCTTGTTACCTTCAAGAAGATTTTGAAACTCTGGCTGGGTTTTCCCCCTGTTTTAGTTGTCTTTTGTTTATACTGTAATACTGTAATTCAGTGTTATTATATACTGCTCAGAGTCACACTTTTTCAGTAGGGTGGCCAACTGAAGAAGCAACCAAACAGATTTTTCTCAGTTCTTATATTTGTGTAGGAGGACAAACTTGCAGGGTGCAATTGAGCAATATGCAAGGGACATGTTTAATATTGAGGTGGGCTAAATTAGTGATCATCTGCAAGATATCAGATCTATGAATGCATGAATTCATTTTCATCTTGATTTCACCCCACAACGAAAACAACCAATATGTGTATTTTCTATGTCCATTTCAAAAGTGTTTTTCAGTGGCAGAAGAAAACATGCAGGTATTAAAATACATGGCAAAACATTCAGAGGTAAATTTAAGAGTAGACAACTATCCGACTCCTATTGGCTACCCGGCCAATAATTTCAGGTTCAACTTTGGCAGCAGGAGTCAGGTCTCTCTCACTGTACCAGAAAGCCACTTGCCAATCATTTGGTGGTAGAAGACCCAGTTTTCCCATTTCTCTTTGCACAAGGAAAGGGAAGTGGGGCATAAGCAGCTTTTTGGACTAAGTCCCAATCACCTTGTTTTTGGCCTAATTGCTGAAACAACTGCAGTTTAGAAACATATTAAATGCATGCCTACTGGTCTTCTGGAAATCTGCAAGGGAAAATTCCTGCTTTAGTGCTCATTTCCTGACTCTATTGGATCCCTCTGTGAAATTGAAGAGTTGAACAGAAGGTTCTTCCTTTCTTACCCCAGCTTAACTATAGTTGGGTGAGAAGGGACAAGACCTAAAAGGGAATGTTTTTTTCCTAAGTCTCTCTTGCCATAGGTGAGAAAAAATAAGTAGAGAACAGAACAGAAAGAGAAATAGATAAATTGCTCATTTAGAGTCAGTTATCCCATCCCACCAAAATATCACTCTGATGGATTAGAAAACTGGCAGGTAAAAACCCACAGTAACTGATATCTAAACATTCCCTCCTGCTCTCCCTTCCCACCTCCCTCTCTCTATCTCTCTATCTATTTGATAAAACAAAATTTCTTATGGGGTAGCACTTCTTGAAGCTAGAAGATTGTTTTACCCATTGTCTCACTGGGCACTTAGACCTTGTATGGAAGCAGGTATAAATTATAGTTATATTTAAAGCACCAGGATGCAAAATTTCTCCTAAGTAAATTCAACTCCTGTTCAGTATTGGTTTCAGCAGATATTTACAAAGCTATTATATCATGCTGAATTAATAGCTAATGAAATATGTGATAATCTCTTTCTTATTTAAACAAAAAAAAGCATTGAAGTTCAGGAAACTGTGAACACATATTCATTGTGCATCTTCAGCCATTCTTGTCTTATTATGAAGAATTTTGAAAGTCAGTTGAACTAGCAAAGAAATATGACCTTTAAATCCATTGAGGTGTTGCAGAATCTAATAAAAAACATACTGTGTAAGGCTGAACATCCTTTGAAAAAGGAACTTCAAAATATTCAGGAGGTCACATAAAGCACCTGCTTTTGAAAATTTAAAGCAGCTGTGACTTTTTACAGAGATTTTATGGCTGCTTCATAACTGGTCCAGATGTCTCACATCTGCACAGTCACTTCACATTATAAAATGAATATATAATTGGGAAGGCTGTGACTCCTGAAGGAGTCTGGTCACATTTTGAGAACTTTATATCATATGTTGCTCTTTAATAAGGTACTAAGTGTATGTATGATACAAAATTTAACATAATAATCTTTTCCAATTTTAGAATTGCCAGATCGTTTGAGGGAATTGAATAATACATCAGTGCTGAATCATACCAATTTTATTCCTAATCCATGTCCACTTTGCATTTAATGTCATCATTAATCTATTGTTAAGAATTCCAACATCTGTGTTTTCCAATTGCTTTCCAACTGAAAGAAAGTACAAGAAAATGATGACTTTTTGAAAGTGATGCCTTTGAATAATGAAAAAAATTGAAATGGGTTATACAAGGAAAGAAAAAAAAATGAAATGCAGAGGTGGGTTTCTGCCAGTTTTCCCTGGATCAGGGTGAACCGGTAGTGGTGGCAGCAGGAGGCTCTGCCCACCCACCCGGATGCTTCTGCACATGCACAGAAGAGTTGCACAACTGTATATGCGCATGAGTGAACTGGTACTAAAATAAGTGAAACCCTTCACTGGTGAAATGGTATTGCTTGTTTCAAATTCACATCATTAAAATGAGATATTGATTTATCGTGACCCGACAAAAGCACAAACGTCATAAGCGCGCCGACAACACCGCGGCGCTAAAACCGCTATGTCAAAAGTGTGCCGACAACAGCGTGCCGACAACAGCGCGCCGACAGAAGCGCGATTTAATTTAAGGTAAGGTTTAGGGTTAGGTTTAGGGTTAGGTTTAGGGTTAGGTTTAGGGTTAGGTTTAGGGTTAGGTTTAGGGTTAGGTTTAGGGTTCCGTTACAGCGCACTTCTGTTGGCGCGCTTTTGTCAGCGCGCTTTAGGGCTAATTAGTCGCTCATTCGTCACCGCACTTTAGTCACCGCGGTTTAGTCAGGCGCGCTTTTGTTGTGCGCGCATTTGTGGTGGAACCTTGATTTATACCTATTTTTCTGATATTATGTGTTAAGCTATTAAATTATGAAACTGGATAAGTAGAACCAAAAGGCCTTTGCTTTCTGAGACAACTGATTTTTATAACTGTGAAGTGTTAATATATGATTCTCAGCAAGTTGTTAAATTGGTGATATTTTTTTATATTGTGGTGTGTTTGTTTAATTAGGTTGTGTGGATATATTTATTTAAACATTTTCAGCATAAAAATAATTTTGAGGCACAGAAATCACTACTTATTATTCACAATTGAAAATTTTGTATTTCTTTGTGAGGAAATTGGTAGTGACATAAGCTAACTATGATGGCAACACCTCTTGTTGTAAAATTCAAAAACTAAAACATCACCAGAAGGGCCCTTTTTTTAATCAACAAAAACTTCAAAAATATATCCTTATATTTTTGGCCTGACTTTTTATTCATAGAATATTAGAATTTTCCCTACATTGATGCTGATTTCCATATTCTATGCAGCAATGGTTAAAATGTTTTCTGATGCTAAACTGTTATTTAAATAAATGTACTATTCATTACTTTAGTGTGAAGTCCAATCATTCTCATAGGAACAACAATTTATACTGACCTTGTACCCTTTATTGTGTCAAAGCTGCAAAGCAACAATTTTCCATTGTATGATGCATTTCAGAACAAAATGAGGTAAATGTACTGTATCAACAACAAACATTTTCCATTAAAAAAGATATATGTGAATATGTCCTGTATGAAAAAAAAACCTGTTTGTTATATAGCAACAGTATTTAAGTTAAGGACAATGTGATATCAGCATATTTGTGTTTCATATGCCTATATAAATTATTTGAGAAAGGGCCTTGCTCATTAAAAAAATGTTCTTTTAGATCATCACAGCTACAAAGTAGCTATTTCAGCAAGAATAATGACTTTGAGGGGTGAACCAGAGGTGTACTTTGCTCATGGATGATTTGCATTGATTTGGTGGATTTACACCCATCTTATATTCAATAGCCATTGGCAAAGATTGGTTTTAAAGCATGTAATGCAATTGTTCAACTGCTTCAACAGTCATTTTCATTTTATAATTTATATTTTAAAATACTGAAATATAGTTTATTAATGTTTGATAACTACCGAGTTTCCTGAAAATAAGACAAGGTCTTATTTTCTTTTGACCCCCAAAATAAGCGCTTGGCCTTACTTTTGGGGAGGTCTTATTATTTTTGAGGTGGAGGAGGCGGCATGCATGGTCACCTCATGGCTGCTGCTGTGTTGCAATATTTTCAGGGAGGGCTTATTTTGGGAGAAGGGCTTATACACATGCACTCAAAGCCCGATTGGGCTTATTTTCCAGGGAGGTCTTATGTTTGGGGAAACAGAGTAAAACATGAGTAAATATCTCAGCTTGCTATGCCCATGAATTATCTACTTAAACTCCTTGAGATTTCTCAGATCACATTTTAATAATCCAGTTCTACTTCATGTAGGCAATATCTTGGTAATTTTATAACATAGCAGTACAATTGTTTGACTTGCCGGAGCTGTATTGAGCAAAGAGGAGTTGTCTTGGGCTTCATATAAAATATATAAATACATACATTACTATATTAATTAATGTATATACATAACAAGCTTCCTTTATTCTTATATTTTCTATTATCTTGAAGCGCTGCATCACTAACTGTCCAGGTTTGCATGAACTATAGGTAAAACATACCTGTTTTAAAACATAAAGCTTGAAAACATGAAGAAAAGCAATATGTAACATATACTTTACTAACATTTATTCTGATCTTTTATTATGGTCTAAAACAGAGAGGATAAACTTATTTTTTTTCAATAAAAAAATAAGTGCTGCAACTTATCTTTCTTTTTTGTGTATGTGAACTTTCATCAGATTTTTTTAAAAATACTTATTTAAAATTATATGACTTTACAGAAAGAAAAAATGGAAGTACACAGAGTACATAAAGAAGAACACATCGTAACAAAGACCCCAAATAACTGGCTTAATGACTCATGAATTATCATATGTGTGAAGCTATTTCAAGCTTGATTGCGTGCTTTATCAGTGATCACAGAGCTTCAAAATCACTTATAAGCACCACAGCCATCCCCAAAAGACATGTCCTTTCCTCACTATGCTGTTGCAAGCTAAGTTGCTGATTACTGAAGGGCCAGCGCTTATCTGCTACCATTGCATCAGCAAAGAAATCCTTAGTTCAATGCAATGCAAAAGTTTCAGTCCTCTATTTCTTTTATCATTTCTAGCCAACTGATGGAAGGTGCCATTAAATTAAGATTCTACCAAGAAATAGAGAATAATTTAATTTAACCTTTACTAGAATCAAAGAAAAACTACTAATATAAGAGAAAAACATTGGAAACTTAATATAAAATGATAAATAGGAATTTGATCCTTAATCACAACACCTTAAATCAGCAATCCCCAATATCTTGAGCAGCTTAAATCAGCGATCCCCAACCTTTTAGGCAACAGGGACTGGTTCCATGGAGAGGGTTTTTTTGTGGACCAGAAAGGGTGTGGTTTCATATGCTGCCATATCCTGCAGTTGTGGCTTTGCCTGTTTGCCTGGCTTGGTTTCTAGCATGCCATGGACCAGTGCCAGTCTACAGACTGGGGGTTCGGGACCCCTGCCTTAAATCATGAATCTGGTTCATGCTTCATTAAGTTCAGAGTCAGTAGGCTCACTGTTGCCTAGTTTACCTTATTGACAGCATCAAAAATGATATATAACAATATAACATATATAACCTGTGAAACTGAAATACTTTTTAGGATCTCACACAGTCAATGGAAAAAATACCACCAATCGGCCTTTCCATCAAATATTATGAAAAAAACATAAACCTATTCAAAATTCATTAATGTAGGAGACAGAATATAATAATAAAATATATATAACAGAATTATTTGCATGTATAGTATACCAATATAATTTTAAAGAAATATATCTGCCTACATCAGACTATTTTTAAAACTATTTTAGTTTTATTGTATTGTATTATTGTATTATAAAATACAACTACATACAAAATATAATTGCTTGTATTCAATTAAGAATAGTACTTTTTAAAATTATACATTAAAGATCAATTGTATATTGATCAGTGATAAAGGCAGGCAAAGTTAGTACTATGATATCCAGGCTACAAAAATCTGGGCAGCAACTAGATGGTGGAAGGCAATTTAAAAAATACTAGTTCTCTGATGCCATCTTGCCCAGATTTTGAAACGTATATGTCTATTACAGAGGTGGGTTGCTGCTGATTCGGCCCAGTTCCCCTGAACTGGTAGTGGAATTCAGGCCTGGGTTGCAGAACCGGCAGCGACCCAGGCCTGACACCTCCCCGAACAAGTTCTCTCACCACTGCTGATGTTGCTGCCATGTTGGATTTAGTGATTGCACGTGTGCTATTCACTGTAAATTGTTCTGCACATGCACGCAGAACATTTACATTGAAAAGCACACACACACGCCACACATGTCTGGTGTGCGTGCAGGTTGCAAACTGGTAGTAAAACCAGCAGCAACCCACCCCTGATCTAAACAAAGCTAATCTAAACATAAATCATGAAGATGTTTTCTTTCTGATCTCTGCATAATAAATAATATAATGGTCCTAAAATGATATGTTAAAATAGGTACTACAGGCCTATAATACACTTTGGAATCTGTACTTCTAGTCAGTGTGGTAGCATCCAATAACACATTGTATTAAACGTGCTTGAGGGCCCAGTTTTCAATAAGTAGTTGTCAGCTGTTGTTTTTAACATAAAACAATATAAATTTCAGTGTTCCTGGGAATTGAGAAGGGATATTTGATTTCTCCATCAGAGATTCATATAGATCACAATATTGTGAAAGATATTTCTTTCCTTTTGCACACTTGATAGGGAAAAGAGAAGTGGCTCCCTTGAGCTCTGAAAAGATAACAAGCTGGGGACCGAATGTAGCTATGAGCTATGATTTTCCACATGTTCTCTGAAAAATTGCCTGCATTGAATAGATGAACAAAAAAATCCTTTATACTTTGTTCTTGATATTCAAACCAGATCAGTATGGATCAGGAGTCAAAACTGTGACTGTTTACAAACCCACATATCTAGTAGTAATGAAGTAACTTAAGAAGGTACACATTTACTTGGGGAAAACATAACCAAACACAATAGATTTACTATATTTGTATGTTATACTTTATTAAAACAAATTTTCTTGATCTAATAGGGTCCTAATGGCAAACCTATGGCACGTGTGCCACAGGTGGCATGTGGAGCCATTTCTGAGGGCATGTGAGGCATTGCCCTTTCAGCTTCAGCTGATTTTGGCCCTGATAGTCAGCCATTTTTTGCCCTCCAAAATCTTCCCTGAAAGCCATGTGCACATGCGCGAGGCAGCAGGGTGTGTGTGTCATGCATGCATGTGGAAGGGGCATGGATCAGGGGGGAATTAAATTATAGGGGTGCATTCATGCTTGTGTGCTTTTGGCACCCAAGGCAAAAAAGGTTCGCCATCACTGTAATAGAGCCTTTTAAATGTTACATGTATTTAAAAAGTTCAAAAATGTACTGATAAAATGCTGTTGCCAGCTAGTAAGCTACAAATGCATTCAATTAAAAAATTAAATGTGTTTAGTTTTGGGCTGCATCACATGTCATATTGGTGGTTTCTCTTCCATTGATTTGGTTTCCTATTTTCTTTCAGTTGCAGTTAGGTTATCGAACCACAACTTTATTTTCTGATACATGATATCTTATTATATCTGAAAGTGTTCTGAGGTGTTTTTTTAACCATTCGTATTTATCAATCTGTGTACTGGGAAAAAACCATGGTTTTTTTAATGGTGGTATTATTGTAAAAATAATGAGAGTAGTATATTTCAGTTTGTATCCAACTTTTCCATGAATCAGGATAGCTAAGAATATTGTTGATAGGAACAATAATAACAATAGAAAACCACTAAACCTGGTTAAATATAGCTACAATAAATTAATTTAAAAGAAATGATCTTACTCCTGGTGAAAATGGAAGCTAAGAATAATTCCTTTCTCTTTCATTTCATGACTTCAGAACAAATCTTTTTTTCCCATCTCTGAAATCTGTACATATGGACACAGACATTCACTTTCTATGCTTAACATTATGGAAATGTCTGCACTGTAAGTGTCATCACTTATATACCTAACATTGCTACCCAATTGCTTTGTACATAGTAGCTATAATTTTAGTGGCTACTGATTTTCTCCAGTATCAAAGGCATTATGCCTCTCCGTATTGTTTGCTAACAAGGTAGACATATAAGTCTGATAGTTGCATTCATAATTACATACATTTCTAGTTTTCCACATACGGCATCTGGCGGACTGTAATAGGAGGAAGAAATAACCTTGAGTAACAGGATGAAGATCTACAAGCTAATGGTTAGATAAAAGATATATGAATTGGAGAGGATGTAATTTGAGAAAATATCTCAGATACATATTTGTGGCTACCATTCAGACATCAAAAGCTGTGGTCAGGAGGGTTTTGAATAAGTTCATCTTATATATTAGCTAAGCCCTTTCCTAATTCAGGAGGTCTTAAAGATGGTTTCTCATGACGCAGTTACTTCACATGTTATTATTACAATGTAATCTACATGAATTTGCCCTGGAAGACACTCCAGAGCCTACATTTGATACAAAATACAGCAACGCAAAGAGTTATAGGCATTTCTTGCTATACCATGTGTCACTGTTGCTCTACTGCCATTTGGCTTCTGGGTCCAATTCAAGGCATTTTTATACCATTGTCGGCTGACTTTTAATCTTTAAATTGGCATCAGAGCATTTTATTTCAAGTTGAAACTGAACATTATATATTTGACAGCCTGTAGAAAAAACATTAAGGTCTATCTGTGGATGTGCATTCCTCAGATAATGAATTATTATTAAGATCAAATACAAGTTGAACCACAGTTATCTGTAAGAAGTATGCATAAAGAATTGTGGTGTGTTAAAGGGAGAGAGGAGGAGAGAATGAAAGGAAGACGGGGGAAAGAAGAAAGAGGTAAGGAGAGGAGGATGGAAAGGAGAGAAAGAGGAGGAGAGAGGGTAGAAAGGGGAAGAGGAAGAGCAGGAGTAGGAGAAAGGTACGGGAAAAAGGAAGGGGAAGGAGAGGAGGAAGGAGGAAAGTAGAGAAGGGAGGGAGGGAGAAAGGAAAGGAAAGGAGGATGGAAGGGAGAGAAAAAGAAGGAGAGAGGGTAGGAAGGGAAAGAGGAAGAGCAGGAGCAAAGGAGAGGTAAGGGAAGAAGGAAGGGGAAGCAGAGGAGGAAGGAAGAAAGTAGAGAAGGGAGAGAGGGTGAAAAGAAAGTGGTAAGGAGAGGAGGATGGAAAGGAGGAGAAGAGAGGGTAGGAAGGGGAAGAGGAAGAGCAGGAGTAGGAGAAAGGTACAGGAAGAAGGAAGGGAAAGGAGAGGAGGAAGGAAGAAACTAGAGAAGGGAGGGAGGGAGAAAAGAAAAAGAAAATAAGGTGTTGTTACAACAGGAGGAAGGGATGGTAAACAAAGCAACCCAAACAGTATATTATAACCTATTAAATGAAATAATAAATATATAAGATTGATAAATGTTAAAACACCTGTAACCAAACGACATGCTGTATGTGATGATGGTTTTTGTGTGTGTGTTTTTTTGTTTTTTGTTTTTATTATTATTATTATTATTATTATACAATTGTATCACAGCGGCCAGTTGTTTCGCCGGATTTGGCATTGGTTACTAGTCGGGCCCCACCCAGGGGCCTAGGACGTCGTAACGTATTTATTATTATTATTATTATTATTATTATTATTATTATTATTATTATTATTATTATTGTGTGTATGTGTTGTCTATGTAATAAAAATAAAAAAAATATAAGAATTGTGGTGTGTTAGAGCAGAAGAAAGGACATTTTTTTAATTTGAATGTGTAATATATGAGTCTTCAGTAGAAAAATTTAACAAAATTATTTTAGCTTAATCTAAATCTCACTATAGCTACTGTTTGAATCATTTTTTTTTCAATTATGTTTGAAATAATAACATTATAATATATGTAATTGTGTTCAGAGTTTATGGGGATACTACAAGAAATTTTATCCAAACAACATATCAAAATTATTACCAAGTTCTCTGAATGATATGTTGGCCAATAGGAATTTACCTTAGGGTATTCCATTAGAAGCAACATGGACAAAATGCAGTGTTAACATGAAATGCATTGCTACAATGCTTTGCATTGCATGCAAAATAAAAAGACATTAAACAGTAAATTCATGTACATCTGAAAAAGTAACCTCAAACTGATTTAATCTGCTCTTTCCAATAAGCAAATGACATTGTTCAATGTCTGTTACATCAGAAAATAAATAAAGACAAAATCCTCAGGGAAGTATGGCCTTAGGCCAGCTTATTTATATTTCATACTCTTTCATTTTTCCTCTGATCTTCCTTTCAGAAATTCAGGCAGTCACAGGCTCATAAATTGATGCTACTTTAAAGTCAATACATTTGCACTTATTCTCTTAGTGTGAGCTTAGACCAAAATACATAGTAAGAACAATGGAGATTCCTCTCTCTTCTTCATTTTATATCTGTTATAATGTTTTTGGAGTTAATGCATTTCTATACAAAATTTATCTTACTTATAATTATGCAATATAATTGAACTGTTTTATACATGACTAATTAGTTCCAGCCTATTGTATATACACATCTTAGCTGTTGTAAGATAAACTCCAAGTGAAGAGTGTTCTCCTTGTGAGTACAGCCCATCATGAATTGAGGAAAAGATGTGGTGATCATGGAAATAATAAATTCCCAAGCCACCTGTAATTGCCTTTACAGTTAAATACAGTCACTTGCAATTAAAAAAGAGGAGTCTCACTATTCTTGATAACCTAACTATTAATCAGTCTTTAAGATCTACCCCAAAATCCATGCTGTCCAACCAAGTGCCATCATCTGCTGTAAGTATCAAACTTCTCTCCTTCTACAAAGCCATTTCTACTTTAATAGCAGATGAACTTCTCTTTTGCTTAGAAACTGGATTCCCACTAACAAACTCTGTGAATATATCTAGCAGCAATGGTATGTAGAGGTGTGCCAGCCATTGCCAAGGGGTCATACCATCATTAATGGATGATCACTTAAACATGAGCCATCCATGTGTAACAGCAGCCAAAAAAAGCTATTCCAGTCATTGGTTGTATAAAAAGAAGCATAGAATCAAAATCTTGTGAAGTATTAGTACTACTTTACATATCCTTAGTAAGGTCACACATGTACGGTCACACATCTGGTTTTGATCACTACATTACAAAAAGATGTTGAGACTTGGAAAAAGTCCAAAGAGGAGGTTGAAGGCCTTAATTCATATTTGCGTGAATTAAGTATGACTAGTCTAGAGAAAAGGACCACTAGGTTTTACATGATACCAGTATTCCAGTATATGAAGGGCTGCCATAAAGAATAGGGTCAACTTATTTTCCAAAACACCAGAAGGCAAGACAAGAAACAATGGATGGAAATCAATCAAGGAGAAAAGCAACTTGGGATTAAGGAGAAACTTCATAACAATGAGAACAATTAACTAGTGGAACAGCTTGCCTTCAGAAGTTGTAAGTGCTTCATTACTAGAAGTTTTTAATAAAAGACTGGACAGACACTTGTCTGAAATGGTATAGGGTCTCCTACTTGAGCTAGTAGACCTCCATGGTCCCTTCCAGCTCTATTCTGACTAAATACAACAACACTTTAAGCTGACGTATTTAATATCCTTGATCTTATCATCATATCTTCCCCCTGATTAACTCTTCCTCATCATCATCCTGTTTTCATAATTAGACAAATAAATATATAATGAGAAAACAATACTGTGATGTGTCTGTCTATCTATCTATCTATCTATCTATCTATCTATCTATCTATCTATCTATCTATCTATCTATCTATCTATCTATTATGCAGCTTTTAGGTCTGTTATTCCAGATGAAGAAAAGTCTGATGCTCTCCTAATGACTATACTGGCATGATCTGCCAATCAAAGGTGCCATATTGTAAAGGTCACAATTCTTCTATTAAAACGTTCAGAATCAAAGGGTTCTTTATTCTTTAGTTACTCCAGTGTTACAATTAATTCTGTCATGCCTGCTTAAAGCTTAAAAAATTCCACAGATCATAACCTTTCTTTCAAAGAAGTCATTTTGTCTTCTCCTGCATTTATCTTACTTAGCATATTTAGACTGCAGAAGAAGTAGACAAGAATGTAAACCAAAACAAATCCAAGCAGATACAAATATATGGGAAATGAACTTTAAAACAGAGTTGTTCAGATTATAACATTACATAATATAAGAACTATTAATATTTATTTTGCTAGTACTTAGTATGTCCATTATTCTTTTGTGATAAACTTTAAAAAGAGTGGAAATGGGTATATAAAAGCAATGGTATTGTCAGCACACTAAGATTTTGCAAAAGATTAAAAAACATATCTAAGGTCATTTTTTGTGGTACTCAGCAAGAGAAATCAATCATTATAGCATACATTACAATCCCATAATTTCAAACAGTTCTACCTTACATCCACAATGCATGAAATGTCACTTTATTAGGTCATTTCAATATTTTCCTTTCAATATTTTAAGAAAAGAGGTTTGATTGCATCTGAATATTTTTGATGCTTGTATAATGATACATGTTAAGTAATTTCTTTTAACAAGCTTGTTGTAATAGTTATTTAATATGCCTCTCTAGGTAATTCAAAATTCTAGCTTATGAAAACTAATATAAGCAGCAAAAGAGCTTTGTGACTGAGCAACAAATTACAAATGAGGTTCAGAGTTAATATCACTTTAAAGATGCATATATTGAGACAATAACTTCTAACTTAATATGAACTAAATTTATGCTGAATTCTGTAGTAGAATTAAAATACAAAAATGGAACAATCAAAGAATCAAAATTAAAGAGGTAGAATATGTATGCATGTGTTTGGCCAAGGAGTAACATTATAACGCTTTTAGAAACAGGAAGGAAAGAAAAGAAAGAAAGAAAGAAAGAAAGAAAGAAAGAAAGAAAGACAGACAGACAGACAGACAGAAAGAAGAAAGAAAGAAAGAAAGAAAGAAAGAAAGAAAGAAAGAAAGAAAGAAAGAAAGAAAGAAATGCTTCTACCTTTAGTAATCTTGGCATCACTCTTTGACAGTGATTGGCAGTAGTTTCAGCATGAATCACTTTTTCACATCATGTACAATTAGCCTTGCTGCCTGCATAGCCCTGAAGGAATCATTGACAGAAGTAGAAGTCTTTTGTTGCTACTTCTTTGGTGGTAGCTCAATAAAGCAGATGTTTTGCATGCAAAATGGTCAATTTCAATTCTCCCCCACCCCCAAATGGGAAGACTTCCTGAAAACCCAGTGAGCTGCTGCCCATCCCTCTAAATGGTTCCAAAATTATGTCTTACGAAAATAAACCCTGTCTTTTCAGTTTCATGTTATTTTATAATAGTATATTTTAATTAATTTTGCTTCTTTTTATCTGTTTTTAGTTAAAATAGTTATACTAGGATATAATAGACTTATTATATTTTTATTATATTTATTAGCTCATTTAAATCTAATCACAACTTCTTTAGGCAAGATGAAATATACTTAAATTCATAAACTGAAGGTAAAAGATTCTGAGTAGATTTAATATAGGAAATAGAAACTACATGACACAGTCTGGCATCTTTTTTATAATCAAAGTCAGTTACACAATCAAAGATAGCAGAAGGTTTTGTCTGTAAGTAAAACAAATTTCTTACCCAGCTTTAAGAAATTTGCAGCCCTTGAATCACTAAAATGAACCTGAAAAACAATAGCTGATAGATCTTTCACTATTTGTCAATAAAGAGTTACATGAAAATATGGATTCAATCTCAGTCTGTCCAGTACACTTGCTGAACTTCAAGGGAAATAAAGTTAAATTCAAAATAAGGCTCAAAATTAGAATATATAGAGACTCCCATGGGAAAATTGAATAGAGTTTATAGCAAAGCAATGCCTTTTTACATCATAATATGATTACAATATTGAGCAGCTGTTAGATATAAAATGTGATCTGAAATTGCTGGGTGGGGGGAGCCTTTGAGGCCTTTATTCAAAAATATAAAGCTGAACCTTCCATTTAAGATTTATACATAAGTTCTGGCTAAATCACATATTCTGGACATGCACTCTGATAAAAAGCATGTTGTTAATGTAAAACAAACTGAGAAATCTGTGCAACAATTAAATGTCTATATTAATAAATTATTACTCTCTGGCAAGGCAAATTGTGGGGGCTTCACACATTCTAAATCTCTTCGAGTAGTAAAGAAGCAATTTCTCTCAAGTTCAATTGTTTAGGCAAAAAAGATTGCTTTCTTTGAAACAATATTGGATACTGAGATTCCAGGAAAGCAGTTGTACATCTCTAAAACATCCTTCACTGTCAATACATGCAGATAGATTGATGTGCTGTTGAATGGTATCAAGCACTGCAAACTAATTCTTTTTAAAAATATATTTAATCATTATACTATTCATACTGATGCTATTCAAATGATTATCACCACTTCAAATATCCTTCCCAGAGTCTTTAACAAGTAAAAGTTAATTCCCTATTCAATTCTGCTTGGCTAGAATCCTTAACAGTTTCAAAATTTTACCAGATAAATTTGCCTCTTCCCCATTTCTGGCCTTGAAAAAGCAAGGTTATGGGAGCTATTCAGTGTTAATAAATGAAAATATGTCAAATATGCGATGCCTAGAAATGAATATGATAAAATAATACTGGAAAATCTTAAGAAAACCTTATTGATTTATAATCTATTGATTATTATTCTGTCATGAGAAGGGTATACTAGAGAGATCCCTGTATAATAGAAAAACTAAGAATATAAAATATCATTGGGAAGGATTGTGTGTCAAGCAAATGGCCACACATTTGGAGCTATGTACAGTCTAGCTATGGCTAGATAGCAGGGTTGGGCTTCAAATTTTTTACTACTGATTCTGTGGGTGTGGCTAGGTGAGGGGGTCATGTGACTGAGTGGGTGTGGTCTACTTGATGTCCACTCACCCACACAGACACGCAGTCACATGTCCTTCCCACCTAGCCATGCCCACAGAATCATGAAAAGGTGTTTTGGCAGCTGGGAGGCTAGCAAAGAAACCTCGGTTTCCCCAGTGCCGTGGCTCTGAGAGGAAAGAGGCAGGGATGCTGGTGCTCACTTCCCTTACTGCTCACTTGGCCCCTCACTGCTTTTCCAACCAACCAACCAGCTAAGTAGGGCAGGTGGGGCCCAGGCTGCAGCCAGTGGGGAGAGGCGGTAGCACTCTGTACTGGTGGGGCAGTGATGGTGAGTGGTAAGGGAAGCAAGGCCCCTGCTGTGGGATGGCCAGCCTCCCACACTCCTTCGCCTTCCACAGGGAGCTTCTGCTGGCAGGGCATCTCCCATTTTGCCCAACACATGCCCCCTTCCCCACCACCGTTGCTTCTACAGTGCCAAACAGTCCGTGTCCCCTATCCCCTACACACACACACACACACACACACACACCACACCCCAAATATTAATATACATCCCTTTTGGAATGACTATTAACAGAGGAAGTGTTCACTTCAATGGTGAAATAACAACACAAAAGTACAAATTAAATGGAATGAAAGCAGTGCAAAAGTGGTCACATAATGGTTAGCAACCTTCAAAATTTGTGCACTCCTATTAGACAACAAATCTCAAAGACCATATTTAGACTTGCGTGATTTTTAATCTGAAATATGCTTTTGTCAAAGAAACAAAGCAATATTTTAGTAACTGGGGTGTAAACTATTTAAAAGATGGTTTTATTAGGACTTGTGCAGAGCTGAAAAATTCATATTATATAGTGTATAGAAAATAAACAGTTTCCTTTTAAGGACCAACTATTTTCTCGATTGATTTTAATGGTTCAATACAAGGCCCTTCTAAAAGAAAAGAAAAGATTAGCACTGAAGGAGATCTGGCAGAAGCTAATTCAATCAATCAGGAAGACAGATTATTCCTTTCTGACAAACTACTAGACTACTAGGAAATCCACTATCCTTGCCCTCAATCAACTATCAATTCAAGCCAGAGAGGACTATTTTAGGGGGCTGTACATGGATTGTGTTAGTAACATAAATGATGAGATCTACCTGGATCAAGTTCAAAATTCACACACACGCACACACACACAAAGACACACACACACACACACACACCATCTCTGTACAAGAAGTAACCTGATTGATTGAATTCCTTAAGGTGAACAAGGCTCCAGGTGTTGATTGTGTTTTGCCTGAAATAATTACAAAGAATCCCAGCTGGTGGACGCCACTGCTAGCATCCTTATTTATATTCATAAATCAGACTGGTTCCAAGAATTCTGGCTTATGATGAACATGTAATTCCACTAGTATCATTGCTGCATTATTTCCATTCAGTATTTCCTGTCAATAGAAATGTGCAAAATAATTACCAGAAATCATTCTATAGTTTAGTTATTGTGACATACCAATCTGAAACTCTGATGTGTCATTGCCTAATAGTCAGTTTACAAGATGGCGAGAAATCAGGGGTTCCTAAATTAGTTCATCATGATGAATAAATCCTAAGAAGAATCAATTTGAACAATCTAAATGTCCTGCTGATAGGGAGCATCTCCCTGGAGCAATTGAATTGCATAGAGTCACATGCTTGCTCATTTACAATAAAGCAATATTCCAGAAAATTCTGGACTATTCTAACAAATAATCATTCCAAGTACACAGGACACAATAAATTGAAAGTATAAATAGTTCATTGACTTAATTATTCCTTTTTCAAATTTAAAGAAAAAAGTATGTATTAATAAAAATGCATATATGCAATAGCAGGTCTTTTAGAAGACAAAGTGGAAACTTTAAGAAAATCATCATTAGGAAGATTCCAAAATGGAGGGTTTGGATTAGGGTTAGCAAGGTTGCTTTGGCTAAGCATTCTTGCCATACAAGGAAGATCTGTATTACCCCATATAGGAAGTAAAATAAAGTAGTTGTTGTTTAATTTTTATGCTGAATACAGTAACAATTGGTTGATACCTAGAAATATTTTGAATCTAAAGTGCTGGGGGAGAGTGCAAAGTGATACCGCCTTTAAAGGCCCTATTAATTGAATGGTTAGCAAGAGTTTTGATTAAAGCACTTTGGATAGGAATTAGATAGGGAACTATTAAATGTTGAAGCACTGAGCCAAGACAATATCTAATCTGTCTAACATTCCTTTCGATTAGCAGGCTTCCAGTGTAAATGTAAACAAGCTGGATAGGCAGGTATAAACCGTACCTACTTCCATCCTACAGGTTTTCTTAATGCTTTTATTTTTTTAAGTAAATCATACCTTGTCTGACTTTTTTACGGGTACTACTATCCACTTATTAGCAAGATACAGCAGTAGGAACTTTTGAAGGGGGAACTTGCTTGTTAGGTTCAAGCCCAACCAATACTGTTACTTTCAGCTGATGTGTTTAATATATAGAAATTTTGAGTTTTTCCTAATTGCATAGTAGTATATCAAAGCTCAATAAACCATCACAAGCTGACATAAGTTTCACAATTTGTAAATGAATATTGAGATCAACAGGTTATAATAATATGATATTATTATTTTACAAATAATAATTTGTATTAAATTATTAATAATTTAATAATGTGTATTAAATTGATCAGCTATTAAAAGGAAAACATTTCATAAATTAGAGAAACTAAAAGTGGACATAATCTGCCTACAAGAAGTACACATTAAAAAACAAGAGGAACATTTATTGATACAACTAAAATTAGGGAAAATATTTACTACATTGTCACATTGTAAAAAAAACAGGAGTGGTTCTGTATATTAAGATACAATTTCAGCACAGCAAATCACACATATGATGATGGAAGAATTTTAATGGTGGAAATTATGGACAATAATAAGAAAACACTTTTAAATGCAATCTATGCTCCTTACAACAGCCAAGATGAATTGTACAAAAAACTGCATATGAAAATAATTGAACTGGACTATGCTAATATTTGCATGATGGGAGACTTTAATGGAATAGTAGACCAGAATTTGGACTATAAATCACAAAAAACAACAAAACAAAATAGAAACGCTCTTCCAAAATTCTTTTTAAAATGTTAGATGAAATAGACCTAAAGATGCATGGAAAGAAAGAAATATTAAAATAGACAATATACTTTTATTCAAACAGACACTTATCTTGGTCCAGAATAGATATGATATGGATTTCATTGGAATTGATTTGTGATATACAGGAAATTGACATTGAAACAAGTACTTGGGCAGACCACAATCCAATGACAATTAGTGGAAACGACAAAGAAGAAGATCTAGATGGACTTTAATAATACTATATTAAAAGAAAAGGGACTTTGTACAGAAAATAGAGAAAGAGCTGGCATTCTTCTTCAAAGAAAATGAAAAAGAGGACATATCAATGCAGAATCTTTGGGACACAATGAAGCCTATGCAGAGGCTTGATAATAGACTACACAAGAAAAAGAAATACTAAGAAAAGACAAGCTTTTAAAATATTGGATGATGACTACAAAAAATTTGAAAAGATTTACAGAAGGCCCCACAAAAAAGGACATTAAAATAAAATGGATACAATTAAACATAAAATGGGGCTAATGGAAAAGGAGGAATTAGCACAAAAAATTAGAAGGGCTAAACAGAATTATTTTGAAACACAATAAACCAGGGAGATGGCTAACATACAAACTGAAAAAGAGAGAGAATCAGGAAAAATTATGCAACTAATAGATGATCAAATGCAAATTTGTCATGGAAATAGAGAGAGAAAAAATTATACAAGAATATTATGGAAAATTGTATGACCAAGAAAAGATAGAGGAGGAAAGAATCAAACAATACCTGCAAAAAGCAATTTACCCTAGATAACTAAAGAAACTAAAATGGTGTTAGATGATGTTACGATGATGGAATTAGTTGAAGTTCTTAAAAAAAAAACAATGAAAAAGCTCCAGTCCAGATGGACTTTCAGTGAAATTTTATAAGACTTTACAGGATCGTTGTATCTCCCATTGTTAGAAGTTATGAATGAAGCCATGTCCAACATGAAGATACTCAAATTTGGTCAGAAGCATATATCACACTTGTCCCAAAGGAGGACGCAGGTCCACATCAAATTAAGAATAGATCAATTCCCTGCTAAATTCAAATTATAAAATATTTGCTTCAATACTGGAATAAAGACTAAAAAAGATATTTAAATAACTTTATTCATCATAATCAAAATGGATTTCTGCCAAAAGGACAAATTAAAGACAATATGAGAATAATTGTGGACACTTTGGAATATTATGAGGCACATCCTTAAAAACAATGGTGTTGACTATTCTTAGACGCAAAGAAGGCTTAAATAGAAATATTAGAGAAGATAAAGACATAAAAGGAATGGAAATTTAAAAAGAAGAAAATAAACTGCAAGTATTTGCAGATGACCTTGTCTTCATCTTAGAGTATCCACTGGAAACTGAACCTAAATTGATAGAAAAAAATAGAAAAATACGGAAAAGTAACAGGTCTAAAAATAAATAAAGATAAAATGAAGATTTTGACAAAGAACATGCTAGCAAGACAAAAAGAAGTACTACAGAAGCTTTGAAGATTCAGGTCACGATAAGGTTAAATACTTGGGGATATATTTGACAGTAAGATGTAGTATCTTAAAGAAAACAATTATCACAAACTTAAGCACCAAATTGCAACAGACCTGACCAAATGGGAAATCTGCAACTATCGCTAATAGGGAGAATAGGGAGAATATCAACAATCAAGATGAATATACTACCCAGGAGTTTATATTTGTTCCAGACAATTCCAGTTCCCATTAGACTAAGGAAAGATTTCTTGATGACTTAAACAAAATAATGTTGAAATATATTTGGCAGAGAAAGAAAGCGAGAATAAAATTTAAACTGTTACAAGATGGTAAACAAGAGGAGGATTTGGCCTACCTAGTTGGGAGTTATACCATCAGGTGACAAGCTTGATGTGGGTTAAGGAATGGATAACGCTAAGAAATTCTAGACTATTGACCTTAGAAGGTCATGACTTGTTGTTGAGTTGGCACGCTTTCTTATGGTACAAGGGAACTAAAATGCAGGGGTATTTTATAAGGCATTACATACGTGAGGCCTTGCTACTAAACTGGGAGAAATTAAAAGCAACACTATCTAAAAAATTCAGTCTGGTTATCAACAATGAAGCATTTTCATATTCAATAACATACAAAGGAACAAACAGTTAGACATGGTTAATATTAAATGCTAAGGGTGAACTTAAATCTATGCAAGAATTAGAGGAACAGAGTATAAGAATGAACTGGTTTTATACACGCAAATACATTCTAGATATGATAAAGATCTTAAAATAGAAGATTTTTATGATAAAATGACTGACTTGGATAAAATTCTGACAAGTACCGATGAAAGGTGATAAAAAATTATATGGATACTTATTAGAGGTTAATTAGAAGAAGAACAAGTTAAAGAATCTATGATTGCTTGAGGGGAAATTTTTGGTCATGGGATTGATTAGAGAAATGGCAAAAATTATGGTCACAACAATTATAAAATGACAATGTCACCAGCATATAAAGAAAACTTGAAATATATCTGAAATATATGATGTAAATGTGTTAACGGCAGCTACAATTGTATTTGCAAAAAATTGGAAAATTGAGAAAATAACAACACAGGATAAAGTTATTGAGAAAATAATAGAATGTGCTAAAATGAGTAAATTGACATTTGACATTACAGAACAAAAAGATGAACAATTTTATAAGGTATGAGATTTATTCTACCAATGGTTAGATAAAAAAACATGGAAATGAATAATATTGGAGAATTTTTATTAATATAAGAACAATAGAATGATGCGATACTAATATAAAGTTACATTATTATTGAATAGATTCAGATTCAGGAAGATGCAATGAAATGTTGTAACACATATGAATCCAATACCCAGAATATATTTGCTTAAAATGAAGGAATAGTAGTTATAGCCAAACAAATTATGTACAATGATAATAATGTATACATATACAGTATATTAGATAGATAATTTGGGATTTTATATACAATTGAAAGTGGGGATTATGGAAAGGATGCACAAAAGCCCTGTAACCAAATGACATGCTGTATGTAATTTAAGAAGGTTATATGTTTTATGTTTTGTTTGTCTTTGTCTGTCTAAAAAAATAAATAAATAAACCAGCAACCCACTTACAAATCACAAAATAAAATAAGCATATCCATGGTATTCAAAATACTTGTAAATGATATTATTTCATACAATCACATGTGTATGTTTGTTTCAAACACTCAAAATGGCTGTTAGAATACAGCATATTGGTAGTAAATATCTAATTCTTAGTTTTTAAATTGTTAAGGAAACTAAATCCCTAATCTTCTATTGCAATGAAAGTAAAAAAAATGTTGCAAGGATAACAATCATTTTGAGCTAAAATGAACAAAGACATTTCTTAGTAATTGCCATTGGTATATGGAAAAATATAAATAAATGTGTATATTGTCCCTGGATCTGAAATTTAATTTATGCTGAAATATTTTTCCTCTTTAGCAGAAAATAACTTTCATTCTGGAAAACCTTAATGGATCTTCCATCTGGTTGGGTTTTTTTTTCCTAAATGGTCTGCTGAGTGTCACAAATAGTATTCTGCCAGGAAAGAAATAGCAAAATGTTGAAAAGTTTCTGTTGATCATTATATCCTGTGACAAATATTTGTGAACAGTCTTGTATGATGTACTTGCCATGCATTTGTCTGAAATTCTGGTTTGAGGTTATGAGCGTTATTGGCGATCTGGCCAATTACTTGCAAGCTATTTTTACCTTTCTTTGTTGCTTGTATTGATGATAATGTCCTCAGCAAATGATACTCCACTGGAGTGAGGCTGAATAAGTTTCCAACTGTTGGCAGTGTCTGTAGAAATTTACCTTCACTTTTATTAACCCCAGAGATCCCTTTGCCCACTTTTCTCATCATTTCTGTTTTTCAATTTTCAGCTAAATTGACAACAGCAAAATCTGATCCATTGAGAAAGAATGCATCTTAGTTGAATTCACTTAAGAGCTACAGCACTCAAGAAAAATCAATAGGTCTTATGTTGTTTTGCAACCCTGTATCTCCTGCACACTAATTTCAGATTGATCCATTATGCTCTGTCTTGAATTTCAGTTGAAGCACCATGAAGTAAAGCTTATCATTCTACCGTTAAAATAAAGTCACTGCAATAATATTCATGCACTAAGTATATACAGTACCTGATGGATTTGTATACTTTTTGAAGTGTATGCTATTATATCATTATGTTATAAAAAGTGTATTTAAAATATTACCGGTAATTAAAGTTTCTGATTAAGTGTCAAGTTAATTTATTTATTTCTTTATATAGAGTTTGATATAGGAACCAAAAGCATTACAATGCAAAACATTTCCTCTTTGTCTTATTTTTGTTGAATTCTCAGAATGCCAATCTAGCTTCACTTATATCTGATTAATTGATTTTGCCAAGAGTAACATTTATATAATTGGAACAAAAATACTTTTCTTCCGCAGCCTGTATATTGCAGGAGTTCTGAAGAAGGTGAGAGCACAAGGGAGTGAAGAAAAGGGAAAAGAGTATATGTATTCATGTAAATATAAAGGTCTAAGTAAGTAAGTAAAGATAAAGCTCTGGCTGAGCTAAGGTAATAATGAATAATAAAATTTCTGTTTCAAATATTGTACATACAAAATAATAAAAAGAATTAATATACAATTTGCTCAATATAATGCTAAGAAATAATAAACGGATCTAATCAAATCCTATTTTGGTGAAACCTTCTTTGAAAAAAAAGAATAAGCTCTCTATTCTAGCAAACATTTTAAAGTATAGAATGAATGTGAATGAACTGTGGAGCAAAACATCCTGTTATATGATCCCACAAATGAACTATATTTTCCCCCTTCCTCACATTATCTTTGTGTGAACTAGGGAAAGGAAATGTTTATTGGAACTGAATCAGCCTACTTATCTGACTGTTGCCTTGGTAGTGGCTCTTTCTCTATCCCTTAAGGTCATTCTCCATTCTCTCAGCAGAAGGTGATGCCTGAAAAGTATATGGAGAGAAACAGATAAGTAATTTCACAGGCACACATACTTTCAAGGAGGGTAGAAAGGAAGAGGAAAATGGATAATGAGTTGGTTGTATAGTGAGGTGGATCTGAAATTTTGGAAAAGAAGAAAAGATAGTTAGCAAACAAAACAAGTCTAGACACACTTGAGTTTTGAAATGTACCTATTTTCTAGATGTATCAACAGAAATGAAATATGAAAAATGTCATTGAAGAAAGAAAAGGACCAGAGTTCAAGAAATCATGCCTATCTGAACAGAGAAGAAGAAGGCAATTCAAAAGTAACCGAGAAAGACTGACACACTACTTGCCATGACTGATTGACACTAACTCAAATTAACCCTTTTTTTTTTCAAAGAAGGTTTCACCAAAAAAGGATTTGATTAGGTCCATTTTGCACTTGTAATTCTTCCCTCCCTGCCCATCCAGTCTGGACTTAATTCTAAAATGTACTAGCCTGTCAAGACTCTGAGCTTGTCAATCAGAAGGTCAGCAGTTCATTCCTAGCACCACATAATGGAGTGAGCTCCCATTACTTGTCCCAACTTAGCAGTTTGAAAGCACATAAAAATGCAAGTAGAAAAATAGGGACCACCTTGGTGGGAAGGTAACAGTGCTCTGCGTGCCTTCGGCATTTAGTAAGGCTGGCCACATGACCACAAACGTCTTTGGACAGTGCTGGCTCTTCAACTTTGAAATGGAGATGAGCACTGTCCCTAGAGTCGGGCACAACTAGCACATATGTGCAAGGGGAACCTTTACCTTTACCTACATTAAATAATATTTTTTATTCACATTCAAGATGATTATTCACATTAAAGGCAAAGAGAGACAAAGAGAGAAAAAATCTCTCTCACACATGCACACACACACACAGCACACACAAGTACACAAACAGACAAACAGACTTGAATAGCCTGCTGTTTTACTTCTACTTGGTTTTGCTCAATATAAAGGGTTATCGTTTTAAAAACTTCCTGGATTTTCTTACCATGGGACACCATACTGTGCTTTTCATCCATACTTAGACTAGAAAAATCTGTAGTCAAATAGTGAGAGCTGCCAACTTCAAAGCAGTTTTTCCATGACAACTCAACCTCAAAAGCCTCGAGATACAGAATTTTGCCAATTAGCATCTCCAAAGGGGGCCATTAGCTCTTCAAAAAGCATAGGGAGTCCTGTTTTAATCATTGTTTGCATTAGTCTTGCCATATTAATTTGTAGATAGAGAGTGGTGATGCCCATAAAATTTGTCATTAATAATGCATATATTTTAAATAAAAATAATTCAGTTCTATTAATCTATCATTACTGTTTATTTAAGGCAACATTAATCTCCATTATGCTTAAACTTATGTACACCTACCAAATAGGCAGTTGCAAATATTTTTACAGTATATGTATTCTATGTTTAATAAAATTACTATATAATTAATATCAGATTCACTAGTGGGTTGTCACAGTAATGCAGTTTATAAAAATTTATTGCATTTTTATTTTTGTTAAATAGCAAGTGAAACAAAATAAGTCTGTCTCTTTATTAGAATAACAAATTTCACCACAAATTACAAACATGCAGTTCATGGCATCATAAAAAATGCACTTGAGGTGCTATAGTCACATATCAAATAGGGAGGCTGATTAGCACATGAATCCAGAAACAATTTGATTTGCTTGATTTGTTATTGAATCTAAATGATTAAATGTTCTAGATTAAGTTACAATATGTTATTTCTTACTTGTTTTAGTCATCCATTCTAATTTTATAATACTTTTAACACCATTTATTTACTAGGGGTCACTGTACAATGAAGGAGGAGATACATGTCCTGTATCTGTCCAGTTTTTTTTTTTTTGAGAGAGAGAGAGAAAGTCCTGTTCAGTTATTATAAATCCATTGCCATAGCACACCATTCAAGATGAAACTGGCAGATATGTGTTCCTTCTTTCTTTGCATATGAAGAAGATAAATATATTTCATTTATTCCATGGTGTCTCTTCACACAGAAGAAAAACTTAATTTAGGAGACATACATGGAAGAAATTTTCAGAGTGCTTATCCTGTACAACTAGATCACAATGCGAGGGTTAAATATCAAACCAATTTCTTTCAAATGTGAGCAAACGTTTAGCATACTTATTTATAATTGTTACTCTCTAAATGGCTTCACAAAAACCTTATTAGATTATTTCATCCCGGAAACATTGGGACACCATAACAGGAGAACATATTTCTTAAATATTAGTGTGAAGCATATAGAGTAGTTGATTGCAATGTCCTCTGTCACAGCTAGGTTGCAATTTATGCCAATATTATTGCCTTTGCTTCCTGCCATGTTTTAATTGACTGTTTGCTGTGTGCTTCTTTGCCTGGAAGTTGAGAAGCTGTTGATTATTCACATTTGTGCTTGGGAGTTGATAGCTCTTGAATGAATTCTCACATTTTCCATTCTTTATTTTCTATCTGTGCCCTCACTATTTTTGTGGAAGAAGAATTTACTCCTCATCCTGGAGTAGGATGGATTGTGCTTTCTACCATATCTTAATTTATTTGGCCAGATTTGTCAAGACTCTTATCCTTTCAAAACTCTTTTTTTTCAAGTGGCGTAATTTTTGTGTCTTTCTCTTTGCTCATACATTTTTCATGTCTCTTCCCCTTCTCTGAATAAGTTCTCTAATTCATTAAAGCTTGTATGTAAGGCTTCTGTTTTTATTGAACAGCCACACTGTATATTTTCCAAATCAAAGGATATTAGTGGGTGGGCCAGTTCTTAGTGTTCGGTCTCAAATGAAGGTTAGGGAAAAGGTGATAATTAATAAATATTCTGGGTTATTTGGTAAGAGCAATAGCAATAGCACTTAGACCTTTATCCACTTAACAGTGCTTTATAGCCCTCTCTAAGTGGTTTATAGACTCAACATATATTTCCCCAAAATATCTGGGTCCTCATTAAATGACCTTGGAAGGATGGAAGGCTGAGTCACAACTTGAGCTGGTCAGGTTTGAAGGAATCAAACTCCTGGCAATTTCAGCAGAGTTAGCCTACAAAGTAAACCACTCCATTCTAACCACTGTACTACTATGGCATATGTAAGCCTTTTCTGCATGCCTAGAATACAAGAAATGAAGAAATCAAAACTGACAACAAAAAATGTGCTCACTTGATTTGGACATAGATGAGCTTAGCAGAAGTCAGTTCCAGGTTCTTAAGAGTCTTTAAAATTGAGGAGGGTAGTTTTCACAGTCCTAATCATTTTGAAAAGATGCAAAATTCTGAGCAATTTATTAAAAGCACATTCCCAAGATAATGTGCATTTTATTTTTTATTGATGATAAACTGGAATTTGGGATTATTTGAGAATATACTACATATCAATAATTTTATTCACATAGCGATCAGAAAGCATTGCAAAAGAAAAGAACTGATTTCCTAAAATTAAGGATCTCTTATTTGGTACACAACTCATTTATTTTAAAGAGCATCCAGTCATTACTTTTATCATATGTATCATCATTGCCTTCTTCTTCTCAGTCTTTTACAACCATAACTTTTTTCTAGTCCATCATCCATTTAACTGATGTTTTCTCAAGGGAGCAACGAGCTTTTGTTTGAGGTAGAATTTTATGTCCAATACGCACAGCACTCTATCATTCTAAAATATAATTCAAAGATGTATCATATTTCTAGCTCTTCTGGCATTCTGTTGTTTTGCCTTTTACAGAACCTAGCTATATGTCCCTTAGGCGCACAAGAATAACATTTTCGAACAGTATAGGCAGTAGAAGGTGACTCCTCATGTTGTGGTGGTTTCTCTTTCAGTCGTTCCCTCTCCATCCTTCTTCTTGACTCTTCCAACAGTCGTCAGTAATGTCAGTCAATGTTAGTTCATTTCGGGTTAGGACTTCAAGAGAAGATACAAAGACATCATAACTCTCATCCATTGAGGAGAGTATGATGTAAACTTGATGTAGCTCAGAAAAAATCAGTTCTTTTTCATGTAGCTCCTGGAAAACCCCTTTCATAAAGTTTAATGAGCTAACATATCTCCACCTCTCAGAAGACGCTGCCCTAAACAGTTTGCGTGTAAGATGTATGTGTGCACCTACAGTGGTCACATACATAATCCTCTTCAAATTCTCCAACACAACTCTCCAATGCTTCGCTGAACGTACTCACTCTCCCAATGGGAGCTTACCTAACAATCATGGTTTCTTCAAGTCCTTCTTAGTGTATCATTTCAGTCATACATTATCCCCAGAAAGATGATTCCTGTGATCACTCTTCTAAACGTTTTTATTTTTTATGGTTTCATCTATCACTACTTTCTCACTGTTATTAATCACCTAATTCTTTTTTTTCATATTTTTTGAATTAAAAAAAAAAAACCAAACCTATGAAATATCCATTGTACCATATTTTTTTAAAAAAAATCCTGGAGTGTAAGGGAATCACCAGAAGATTGGAAAGTGCTGATGTGGTTCCCATCTTCAAAAAGGGGAGAAGAAAAACCAGACTTAGGAAATTGCAGACCAATCAGCCTAACATCAATACATGGGAAGATACTATTAAAAAAATAGATCTGTGAACATCTAGAAAGTTATAACTAGTATCCAGCAGTTAAAAACCATATCAAACCAATCTATTTCCTTTTTTGACAGAGTAGATCAGTGAAATGCTGTGGACATAGTTAGACTTCGGCAAGGTATTTGACAAAGTAGTTCAAACCTACTTCTTGATAAACTAGAAAAATGTGGGATAAATAGCATCACCACCAGATGGATTTGTAACTGGCTGACAAACCATGCTCAACAAGTAGTTCTTAATGGTACTACATCTACATGGAAGGAAGGAAGCAATGGGGTACTACAAGTCTCTGCCTTAGGTCAAATACTCTTCAGTATCTTCATAAAGAGCCGAGGTGGCACAGTGGTTAAATGCAGCACTGCAGGCTACTGCTAGATCAGCAGGTCAGCGGTTCAAATCTCACCGGCTCAGGGTTGACTCAGCCTTCCATCCTTCCGAGGTGGGTAAAATGAGGAGCCAGATTGTTGGGGGCAATATGCTGACTCTCTGTATACCGCTTAGAGAGGGCTGAAAGCCCTATGAAGCGGTATATAAGTCTACTGCTATTGCTATTGCTATAAATGACTTAGATGAAGGAATAGAAGGGGAACTCATCAAATTTGAACATGACACTAAGCTGGCAGGAGAAGCCAAACAAGCTCAGGATCAAAAAAAAATCTTGACAGACTTGAACCATGGGCCCTAACCAACCACGTGAAACTTACTGGGGAGAAAAGCAAGGTTTTACAGCCAGTAAGGAAAAACCTAAGGTACAAGTACAGATTAGGCTAAACATGGCTGAAAATCAAAAACTGTGAGAGAGACATTGTAGTCCTACAATTACAATTACTTAGACATGAACCAGCAGTGTGCAGCAGCAAACAAAAAAGCTAATTCAATCCTTGGTTGTCTAAACAGAGGTATAGAATCAAAATCACGTGAAGTATTATCACTCTATAAATCCTTACTAAGACCACACCTGGAATACTGTATCCAGTTTTGAGCACCACATTACAAAAAAGTTATTGAGACTTTGGAAAGAGTGCAAAGAAGAATACTTCTTTGGAGACAAAAACATATGAAGGTTTGCAGGAATTGGGTATAGCCAGTCTAGAGAAAAGAAGGACTAGACAAGAAGAACATGATAGCAGTATTCCAGTATTTGATGGGCTGCCACAAAGAAGAGGGAGTCAACTTTTTTCCAAAGCACCAGAAGGCAAGACAAGAAACAATGGATGGAAACCAGTCCAGGAGAAATTTAACCTGGAATTAAGGAGAAACTTCCTAACAGTGAGGACAATTAACCAGTGAAACAGATTGCCTTCAGAAGTTGTAAGTACTGGAAATTAAGAAAAGACTTGACAGCCAACTATCTGAAATGGTATAGGGTATCCTGCTTGAGCAGGGGTTGGACTAGAAAGCTTCCAAAGTCCCTTCAAGGGACTATTCTGATTGATCATTATTTCTTTGCCCACAACTATTAGTTCATTAAACATGAATTCCAGTTGCCATTTCTTCAATCTTCCAATACTGCATACACTGCATAAAGTATCTAAATATGAGAACCTTATACTTTTTATCTCACTTGTATCTTTATTCTGAACCACTGGTTTTCTCCAAAAAAATTTCTTCCTTGAATAAATAATCAGCTGTTCTGACATATTCATTTGCCTAAGGGTTTTCCATAATAAACTATCGTTATGCACATTGTCAAAGGCCTTGTGGCGGTTAATGTAGATGAGATCAACCCCTTTTATATTTTGCTGTATTTTCTCATAACTGCCTGTACAGGTTAATTGCTTTATATATGGCTCTATTCTTCTTTATAATATATTAACAAAACGTTTTGCAAGCAAATAATGTATGATTGGTGACTATTATTTTAAATCTCCTTTTCAGTATAAATAGGTATGCCATTCTTTAAATTGCACTATTAAATCATACTACTTTGCTATATATTTGTTAACAGATAGTTACCACTTTTACTGTTTCTTGCAACTTTAAACAATTCAAGGATATTTCACCTGCACCTGGTAATTTTCTATTTGAAAGCAGGATTACTAATGCTTACATTTTCTAGTATACTTGGTATATGTGTAGGTGTTCTATAATCTCATTTATAAAGGGTTTTAATATAAATCTTTCATATACTTTTAACCTAATTTGATTCAACCAGTTCTTCTCATAATTATTCAAAATTATTCCTATTTTAGTCATAAATATTTCTGTGATCAAAATGCTTAAAACATTATTTAATGTTCATGTTTTGTTAACATTCTTGACTGAACTATTTTTCTTTGAACTTAATGATGTGAAAGTCTATATTCAGTCATCAGTTCTTATTGCTCAAGATGTTTATTCTGCCTTTCCCAAGCTAATAACATCCTACTCTGAAATATACTTGACACTTTTCTCTTGACATTTGAGGATTTTTTTTCTGTTTCTATTTGGTTAGTGTTTCTTATCTTTTCTCATAGATTCCCAGGTCACTTTTCCATTAACTAAGCTTATGTCTTACATTTGACTCTCTGTTATCCAAGTTATATCTTACAGAATTATCTTCATTCTTTAAGTTTATAATCCTAAAATCAATATTAATGAATACTCTGTTTACCAATCTACTAAATCAGCTTTCATTTTATAATGATAAAAATCTTACTTTTCAAAGAAGACAGTAAGGGAATAGAAAAAAAATCACAGTCTTTTAAGATTCTGTAGAAAGAAGCTGGAAAGAACTGGTAAAATAAAATACGCTATATGATATAATTTTTCTCCATTATTTCAATAATATTAGAGAATTATTATAAAGGATCCCATGAACCATCAGGTCAACAGAAATATGGGATCAAGCTGAAGATAAGGCATTTGTTTCTCTAAATTCTGTGTTGGTCAGACTGCATTTGGAATATTGCATCCACATTTTAAGAAGGACATTTGCAAACTTGCAGGTATCCAAAAGAGAATAACCAACATGGTAAGAAGCCTAGAAGAAAAAATGTATCATGATCTGGTAGAAGAAGTTAGCATGAGTATCTTGGAAAATAGAATGCTATGCTAGGGCATGTCAAATTAAAATGAATTAAATAGAATTAAAATAAGGACGCTTTGTGCTTTCCATTATTCTCTCCTTGAGCTTGAATAATAAATTGACTGCAAAAATGATTTTAAAGGGTGCCAGAAAATATATTATATTGGAAAATTAGATCAAGTCATATATGCATATTAATAACTTAATATTCATAAAAATGTAAAAACTATTATTTTCTTCTGTATCCATAAGGACTTTCTTAAGCATTTAATCTATATAGATTTAAGCTTTGGAGAAAATATTACAATAGCTCTGTTAGCAGCTACTTGCTCATATTTGCTGATCTCAGAAAAGTTTATAAGAACAAAGCTAGTTAGTTCTTGGATAGAAGACAACTTCTTCTATCAAATGGCTATAAACTAGATTCAAAACTTTAAATCAAAGAAGCAACAATAAACCATTCTATACCTTTTCCAAGAAAACATTATAGAAAAAGTATCAGAAATTGAGCTCAACTCAAGACTGGAATCTTTAGTTCATTTCTCCAGGTTTAATATGACATGTGATGGCCACATATCATTATAAATAAAATTAAGTATCAATCAGATACTACTTGCATAGATAACACTGACTTAATAAAACTAATTGGACCAATTTAGTATTGGTTCTAAGTTAGACTGGTGATCAAGACCCAGTAAAAAAAGAATAACTATTAGAATTTTTCAGGTATTTATGACAGTGAAAAATATAATGACTTGAATATGTCATTAAAGTGCATCTGTTCCCAATTAATATTGATGTATTACTGTTGCAAAGCCTTTTAATGATCACATTACTGGAGAATTATTGCTGCTCGTGTAATTTGTCTTTATAATTATGTATTTATCATAGATGCAAAAGACACCTCTCCCAAATGGCTCATTTCAAAATCCTTATTTCACTGATTCTTAATTGAGTTCAAATATAATCCTAACAACTTATTGTCAATGATAAAAAGAAATTGTTTCATCAGCTTATATTTAGTGATGCCACGGGGACTAGTACAATTGTCATTTGAAAAAAGAATATGTGATTAAGATCAAAGATGCAGCTATTACAGATTCATTGTATTTATATTCTCAAATGCTATCCTTTTATACACGTGGTTAATTTAAAATTCTCTCTATGCCGTTATGCTTATTAAAGGTCTTTCCTAAGTGCTCAGTTGAAATCCTATCTACCAACTATCAGTTGGCAGAAAATTACATTTGCATTTTCTTCCCAACATGGTGACTTGTGAAATCTTGTTTTCTCAGGGTCTGTGTTTTCACTGAGGCACTGGGTGATTGTTAGTACATTGAAAGTTTATATACCAATGTATTTTCTGTTATGTTAGTAATAACTATTACCTTGGATGAAGACTGGTACCATGGAGCCATACAGGAAATCAGACATCGAAGAAAGTAGATTCAGAGGTGAAGGATGATTGCAGCATAAAATTTGCAACGGGAATAAGAAATGTGAGAATGGAAGATGGAGCAGGTCTGAAAGAAACACAAAGAAAGCAGGGAAATCAAATAGAATTATGACACCATCAGGAAAAGGTAAAGGTTCCCCTGCCCATACGTGCTAGTCATTCCTGCCACTTTAAATGTTTATTCATTTTCATTTTCAATTTTGTACATTCACTTATATACGGGATATTTGCAATAATAATAATATAATAGTAAGAAAAAAAAAAAAAACCCCAACCTAAACACAACTCATAAACCCAACCTATCGCTTTCATACACCCCTTCTTCTCCCCCTCCAACTTTCCTTTCTCCCTCCAACGATCACCCCTCCTACTTCCCTTTCCCCTCCTATCTTCCTTTCTCGCCTTCCTCACCCTCCTTCCCCTTCATCCTCCTTACATTCCCCTCTTCCTCCCTCCTTACTTCTCCCTCTTCCTTTCCTCTACTTCTCACTATGGTGCATTTCTCTATTCCTTACGCCAAAAAGAAAAAAGAAAGGAAAAAAGCAATAAGAAAAAAAAAGAGAAATAAAAAGAAAAGATAAGGAACAGTATACAAGTGTATTCTTCTTATTCTATATATTGAAACTATATCTCCACCCACCCACCCACCCCCAATGAACCCCCTCCCTAACCCCCTCCGACTTCCCAGGTCACACACCCAGCACAGTTCAGTACCATTCACCTTCAAAATATCTTATTAAACAATAATGAAAATAAAATAAAAAGAACACTCCGAAAAAGAAAAAAAAGAAAAACAAAAAAGTAAATAAAAAAAAATTGAAAAATCTTTTGCATTATGCTCAGCCTCCCATCATTCTTAAAATTTAAACAGTGTGAATCATTCCATTTATATTTTGTCCTCGTCCCTTACTTCTTTGATATTTACCCCCATCTTCCTGTAGACTCTCCAGATAGCCTTTCTTAACCTTATATTCAAATATTAGTTTATACAAAAATCAATTTATCTTCATACTTTCGCTACTCATCTTCCTATCCTTCGTTTCACGTCTCCATTCCTCCCAAGCCCAAATTGCATAAGATTAGGCTCTCGCTCTTCACTTTAAAATCCTGAGCTTTTTGTTATACTTCAGACATGTAAATTCGTAAAATGTGTGCCCAAAATCCATACCAGTTCGTTCAATCCCAAGATCCCTTCATCAATATCCCGCTCCACCTTCCTTTCTGCCCCACTCTTCCCAACTCCATTCATCCCAAACCGCAATTCAAATAAATCTTAGTCCCCACTTTCCTCACAGAAAACACTTCATGCGCAGTTTGGATTGAAATTCAAATAAGTCTTGTAAAAGTCCCGTATAATATCTGTCTAGAATAAGCAATGCTTCTTTCCATTCCTCATCAGTACACAGCTTTACCATTTCATACCAAACAGAAATCCTAAAGTTTTAATCAGTCCAAAAGCTTAGAAAGTATTTTAAAGACGTCGCTGGGTCTATATTCTTTACTCTTCTGCCCTTCCGGAAAGAAAAGGCAACCCTCTGCCTTATACCATGTGTCCCGCTGCTTTGAAAATATGACTGAATCCTCAGTTTCCGCTCTTCTGCCTCTCCAGTAGGGGGAGAACAACTCCCTCCTTCTTGTAACCAAGTGACTTGCTGCTTATCTTTCCTTCACCTTGTCCTTCCGCGTTTCCAAGTGAGTCAGGAAGCCCCGCCTTCAGAGTTTTATAATAAAAGTCCCGAGCTTCCGAAACAGAATTAATACGAAATCTTTGATTTTCAAATGTAACTGTGATTCCAACTGGAGCTTCCCATTTATACTTTATTTGACGATTTCTAAGTTCTTGGGTTAAAAAAGTATAACCTCTCCTTGCTTGCAGCATCTGGAGCGGGATCTCTTTAAAGACAAACAAATCATGGCCATCTATTCGGAGCCTGTTATTGTAAAATTTTTGAGTAATCGCATTTCTGGATTCTCTTGTGAAAAAGTATATAATTATGTCTCTTGGAAGCTGTCGTTGCTCTGCTACACGCGAATTCTGGCGATAGATTTTTCGAATATTCCAATCAAAATTGAGTCCCGGACCTCCCACCGCTTGGCTGAAAGCTTTTACAAACGTCTGTTTCAAGTTCTCTCCTTTCTTTTCGGGCAGTCCTCTAACTCTTATTGTGTCTTATGAAACTGTTAGGTAGGACTAAATATGAATGGAGATTGGATAGAATGTAGGGGGAAAAAAGATAAAGAATGACAGTTTACGAGAAGAAAACAGAAACAGCTTAATTTGAATAATACATACTATGCCGCTGTCACAGAGATGAAGAAAGATGAGGGAGCAGAGTCATATAGCACTGATGAAATCCTCCTTGGCTATATCCTTGGAAATAGTTAAAGAAGGGGATAATGGAGACTGCAACCGCTCCTCCACATGCATCAATATCAAGTAACCAAGTAATGGATTCTTGAGGTAAAGTGGCAGAGAAGGGTTGAGAAAAAAAGTCTTAGGAGCCCATTTCAGTAGAAAGCAAGAGTTTTCTAATATTTCCAGGTGAGATATGGCAAACTGCAGGTGGTTCTGAAACAGGAGCCAACAATTCAGCAAAGACCAAAAATAAGTGAGGAGAATGATTGCTCAGAACTTCTCTAGATATGAAAACTATGCAAGACTCCACATGACCTTTGAGTGGCTGTCCTTATGTGAAGATTGCAGAACAATGGTTTTCCATGGATTTGATGACTGAGATACCAGCCATTTTTTCACAACCACAGCAGAGCTTTTTAAGGGGCACTAAGATCACAAACCTCATTTTCTAATCACTTTTGGAAATTATCTATTAACCATTTAAAAGCTATTAGAAATCCTTGGAATAACAAGTTTGAAAAGTCTTTGTCGACTGTTTAAGGTTGAAGCTGTGAGGGTTAGAGGATGTAACAATCGAGACAGAGCATTCCAGGCATTGACCACTCTATTGCTGAAGTCATTTTTTCTGCAATCGAGTTTGGAATGGTTTACTTTCAGTGTGTATCAGTTTGTTCGTATATTATTGAGGTTGAAGCTGAAGAAGTCATTGGCAGGTAATACAGTACATTGTAACAGACAATTTTGTGTACTGTGCTTAGATCATACCACAGGCAGTGCAGTTCCAGATTGTCCAAACCCAAACTTCGAGCTGGCGGCATAGGGAACTTATTCTGAGTAGAGGAGTGGAATATCTTCTCGTGAAGTACCTCTGGATCCGCTCAATCATATTAATATCCAATATACCGTGTGATTCCAGAAATAAAAGCTATATTTGAGAATTGGTCTGGCAAAGGTTTTGTACGACCTAGTTAGCAATACAATGTTACAGGAGAAGAAGCTTCACAAAATTAGTTTAACAATGCTTAATGCCTTTTTTGCAATGCTGTTACTAGGGAGGACTAAACATTTTAAGCAAAATAAAATACATGCCTATCCTGTATCAATACTGACCCACTAAGGACAAAAATATCATCGTATTGGACATATTATATTAAAGGAGGTATTTGAAGAAAAGAACCAGAAATTAGTAACAGCAGTATCAACACTGTCAATAATGATGTCTGCTTCTCTAGATAGACTATGTGTAAAAAATATTAATAAAGAAATTACAAATGTCTCTGACAAGACAAAGTGCAGAATTTAGAATTACAAATGACAGGCCAAAACATGTGCTTGTTAATCAGGAAATACTATGATTAGTACATTAAACTAAATATTGAAATATACTTTCTGAATTAACACTTAAGACAATGTAAGAATGTAAGAGGAAAGGGAAAGTCTTGGCTTTCTATTCTTCCCATTTGATCAGCACCAGCAGTACAGAACAGTCATTTGACACTACAGCAAATGACAAAAATATTTATTATAAACTATCTACCAGTAGGAATTGAGAACCAGTTGGGTATAGTGTTTAAGCCATCAGGCTATAAATTGGGAGACTATGAATTCTAGTGCTGACTTAGGCATGAAGTCAATTGAGCCAGTTGTCTCTCAACCCTAGGAAGCAGGCAATGGCAAACCATTCTGAAATGCTACCATTTCAAACTAACAGGAACTGTATGTTATTATTGCACAGTGCTCTCCATGTGTCCTCCCCACCTTCCCAAAAACGTATTCATGCTACCTGAATGAAAATACCAATTAGCTTTTATGTCAGGATTTTTCAATACAAATATATCAAAATAAAGGTATAAATAAAGAGATCAACTTTGATTTTAATAAAATATGAATCAGATCAAAAAAGCATTTCAATTTTTTTAAAAAGCTATCTAAATATTTAAGGAATTACAAGGAAGTTGAAGCTAATATTCTTGATGGAAATAATATGCATTACTGTAGTGGAAAAATAGCAGATGCCCAATTGTATTTTTAAATACTAGTTTATTTAAAGAATTATTAAACAATTTATATTTTAAAAACATACTGGGAATTCTCTGACAGCAATATAGGAAAAATACTATTATTTGCAGCCTCCATCTTTTCTTTCACCAAAAAAGTTGTTTCCAACAGCTGCTATACAGAGAACAAAAAAACTGAGAGTGCAATTTACTTTCAAATAAAAGATTGCCAGATAACTTTTGCAGCAAAATTCTAGGCTTCTCCATTCAATCAGAACTAAGTCCAATTTATTTCAGTATTTCCCTAGATAAGGTAGCAAAGAGCTCTTTGCCGATGTTATTATAATAAATCTGTTTGTTTGCATGAATGGCCATTGACATTAATTCACCATGACTTGATAACATTCTGGGATGTGTTTTTGTGTGTGCACTTTGAAAGTGACATGCATTTGGAATAAATCATTCTAAATATATAAACTGGATTATGGTGAAAATGTATTTAAGTCTACATTTTTCTTCTCTGAAAGTAATTGTAATTGTAAAGGCTTTTTATCTACCTTAAATTATACAACTATTGTTTTTATGAAGTGAGGAAGTACTCACTCTTTCTCCTGCCAACAAATATGTCAATTTCAACTGCATATGACTTAAAGGTCACAAAATTGAGTATAAAAATATAAATAACTATACTGAATTCAGTGTCACATGTAATCCTGCTGTAATATCAATTACTTGGCATAATATATTTGGTATGTAAGTAAGATTGAACATATATAGTCATTTGAGTTACAAGAAAAAAAATCAACTATGTCTAGAGAAAATGAATACATCAGAAGATAAAAAAATAATTGTACCTCAGAGTGAAATGATCCATCTTAATGTTATTCCACAACAAAATTACTGGTAGATGTTGTAAAGTTGCTTGCCTATATGAAGAATAGTATCTATGACCAGGCCCGAATACTTTGTGATCAATCATAATCAGAGAGAACAAATATTATGTTTCCTCATCAAAAACAAATGAGTTTTGATTGGTTTTGCTCCTAAAAATCTTGACACGATCATCAGAGAATCACTGTTGTCATTGAACATATCATTTGTTGAATTCAGACTTCTTTCAGAGAAGGAGGGAGGGATGGACGAACATGGAGTTATGTCATATAAACAAACATTTAATTAAATAGCAAAAAAAAAAAGATTCTAATCCAAAAATTCTTGTAAGTGGTGACTTCTCCTTCCCTTAACTATAGACCTAGACAACCAGCTTCAATGCATAGATTTGGCAGTAGCTTAAAGAGTTCCATGCTATTCTTCATTAACAACTCTTCATAGTATTTGTAATTTTCCTTCATTCACTGATCTTACATTACCTCTGATACTTGGCAGAACTAAATTCTTTTTTGAATGTAATAATCTTATGATCTAAGAAGATCTTATAATTTGATGAAGTGGTTTCAAAGTAAATCTTAATAAATGATAAGTAGAGGTAAGATAAAGTAAGGAAAAGAAAAGAAAGGAAAGGACACAAGAGTTATCAGTATGAAAAAAATGAAAATCTGAAAAATTGTGACACAGTCTGCCTACATCCATGCTATCTTCGAACTACACTCAGATAAGTGGGGTTTAACAGTATACAAACAATTAAGCAGAAAACAATACTCTAATCAACATACTACCAAGGAAAATTCCATACTTACACTTACACTGACAGGGCAAGTTACTGAACATAAATAAGGAGCAAACATCTCACTTGTTAGCACTGCTGACATTACCTAGTTTGGTAGTTAAACATCTTCATTCAAGCAAGTAGGTCATCTAGTCCAATCCCCTGCTCATGCAGAAGACCTATACTTGGGATTCGAACTGCCAAACTGCCAACCTTTCTGATCGGCAAGTTTAGCCACTACCACACCATCTGACTTACATAGTGTTCAGAACTGTAGAACACAAAATAGTTCAGAAGGTTTGCTAAAAACCTTGAGAGAAAAGATTAATTTTCTCAAGATTTTTTTTTATTAGAATTTACTGCTGAGTAATGTGTTGTGCAAGATTCATGCAGAGATACAACTGCAACTTAAAATTGTTTTTATTTATTGTGTTCTAGTAGTGCACATATCTGTACTGGATACCGCTATATTAAGGAACTGAAAGCCAATTATACTAGCATTGTTTGGATGGAATTTAAAAATTTAAAGTCAGTAATTGAGAATTTCTTATATTTATTTTTCTTCAGAAAAATAAGCTATTTATGTTCTTAATGTAAAATCTCAGAAGTAGGTGCAAGGAGGTGGCAGAGGGTCCGGAAACATCTTTAATGAAAACACTTTTTAAAAAAATCTCTGCTTTCTTAAACTGAATCATTATCTTATGCTGTAGCACAGCTTCACAATTGTTCTGTAGAATTGCTACTGACGTGCTATTTCAGTTTAAGAATTCATTCCCTGTAGACACACTTCATTTCCTGAGTTCCTCTCCAACAAGTAGCAGCCATTAAATATTCTGTCCTTTCAAGCTCTAGTATCAATAGCAGTTACATTAAGCACTGTTTACCTTGTTTAACAGTCAGACATTTATAATGTCAAGATTAATGGAATTGCCAATCAGGGAGGCACATTACATGTTAAGATATGCAGATGAGATTGCATAGGAGAGCTATAGTTTTCAAACTGAGCACCAATTTTAAAAGATTTTTTGTCCTTTTTTGTTGGAGAAAGAATATCTTATTACAAAATGACTAGTTTCAAAAGAATTCACAACTATCAGCATTAGGTTACAGCAAAGGCAGTAGAAACAATGGAAGCAAACTTCTAAACTTGTTGAGTCACAGTTTTGTGTGATTAATTTCAGCACAACTAACATAACTGGATTCTCAATGTCAAAAACAACATGTATCAATTATCTTTTTAAAAAATAGAAGGGAGATAAAATAAAAATAATTATGGCAAAAAATAAATGAAGTACATTGTTGAGATGTTCTCAGGGCAGATGTTCCTAGTCTGATTTCCCTAAGAGTACTACCAGCTTGAGAAATATTTAATATGAACACTTATAATTTGTTTATGGATCATATTTAAAAACAACGCATTCCTATATTCAGGATATAACTTGAAATTCAGATTTGCATTCTTAGCTAATCCTGGCTAAACATTATGTTATATTTATTAAATTATATATTAAGCATAATCTAGGAATAAAATGTACACAATTTAAAGAAAGTTCCAGTACATTGTTTTATATTTATAAAGTTGGTTTGAAAATGAGTACCAAAACTAAACTTAGAGAAAATGTTTATGTTCAAGAAAAAAAGGAAAAATAAAGTTATTGATCTTTCTTTTTCTCTCTTTGATATATAATGCTTGAGGAATTCCTAAAGTTTTCAAAATGTTATTGAAAGTGAATTTGAAAGTATGTATATTAAATAAGAAGCTAAAAAAGATGCATTAATTATTTTACTTAAAAATGAAATTTTTAAAGAAATATTGAGTCTTAAAATGAATGTAAAACAGTTTTCCCTTTAAGGTTAAAGAATTTGAAACAGTATAGTGATTTTGGTTAAAATAGGTGATGATAGTTTAGAAAGAAAGAGATCTTGGAATCCTAGTGGACAACCATTTAAATATGAGCCAGCAGTGTGCAGCAGCTGCCAAAAAAGCCAACACAGTTCCAGGCTAGATAAACAAAGTGATAGAATCAAGATCACGTGAAGAGTTAATGCCAGAAGATCTCCAAGGTCCCTTCCAACTCTGCTATTATCTTGTATTGTGTTGTATTGTCTTGTGTGTGTGTGTGTGTGTGTGTGTGTGTGTGTATGTATGTGTATATATATATGTGTGTGTGTATAAATGTATATGTATGTGTTATATATATAATATATATATATATATATATATTATATATTATAATATATATATATATATATGTACATGTATATATAAAATTTCTCACAACAGGATAAACTGGATTTAGCCTTGTTTTTAGTGGAACTTTGCTTTTGTTTTTTATGGTTAAAGTAGAAAAAAATGAAATTTGGAATTTAGTTTGAAGATTTAATAATATAGAAGAGGCTTGCAGTAATTATAGGTAATGTAAAAAGTTGAGGTTGTAAATGGATTTTTGGAAAGCTAATGTAATTGGAAGGAGTCAAAAGCCTCTTCTCTTTTCTTTCTCATCTTGCACCCTTCCCCCCTTTTAAATCTTTTTAATAAAATTATCTAAAAAAAGAGAGAAAGAAATCCTTGTTCAGGAAAGCAGATACCAAATCCCTTTCTCTGTTGGATATAGAAAAAATGTTGGTAATTTATAAGATTGAAACAGAACTCATGTACCAGCTATGACTGAAAGGGGAAAGATATCGAACAATTAGTTTCCCAATAGGGTCTGATTAAAATTTAAAATTTTGAATAACTGAAAAGTCTAACAAAATGAAAGCAGAAAAAACATATGGCTAAGATAGTGGAATTTCTAACATCCAGTTATACAAGTAGTGAGAAAATGCACTTGGGTTTCAAGTTCTGTTGATAAAATAAAATATGTTTCTGGTTATTGCCTCCCTTTGAGATATTCAAGAGTGATCTGCCAAAACTACAGTATGTCAACTTTATAGCTGAAAAATGAAAGGAAGGGGAGGGGGAAGCAAAATAATCAACTTCTTCTATTAATTGAATTTAAGCCATTTTAGATGTTTTAGAAAAATAGCTTTTGGTGGTATTTGCATAATACCCATCTAATACATGTTTGATGATATCCCACCATGGTTTATATAATCTTAATTTCAGAAGATATGTAGTTTTAAATACTAAAGAGAGTCCTGAGAGACATCAACATAATAATATAATTTGAAGAGAACTATCTCCAAATGAATCAATCAAAGAGATAGATACAAATCCCAAATCTCCCAGGCAATCCAAAAAGATGTTTGAAGAGTTACAGAGATGACTTTATAGCAAATATGCAGAACCAATCATGAAAAACGAAAGAATGTGTTAAGGTGGAAACAAAAAATATAACAGAAAAATAAGAAATAATATAAGACTGTCCTGCTTTAATTCACAGGGGAATAAGAGAAAGGAAAGGAAAAATGCAGGTTTTCAATGTTTTGGTGTTATAGCCTATATCAATAGAGTTCTAGTTAAACATGTTGAGTGTATTCCACTACCTGATCTGTTCTGTCCCCCTTCTCCGCTCGTTAAACAGATGACAGGCAAGCCACTTAAAAGGAACTCTTTTTATCAGTTCTCGGCTCAAACTGGCTGCGAGCCCCAAAATAACATAAATACAGTCTCTGATGAGATAACAGAATACAAACAAATCTCTCTTACGGCAATGCACAAGTGTATCCTTGAATCAGGGTTACAGAAAACCAAGCACTTTTCCAAGTGTATCTTACATAAATCACGACTGATGATCAATCAATGTTGAACTAACCAAGGAACGTTGACTCCTGCAACCAGGGCGTGGCACCATCCATCCTTTTATCCCCAGAATATGCCCCTAACAAGCCCAGCTGCATAGTTAATCTTGCATCCTGAAAAGACTCACAGAAGACTGCTGCTGAGTCACACCTTAAAGGGCTGGTAATAGCACTGATGATACAGAAAACTGCTAAGGGATCTTAAATGATGATACCAGCATATTCTATACCAGCTGAAGCTTGGGAGTAGTTTCCAAGACAGCCCAGTGTAGAGGGAGGAAACCAGGGAACCAGCAGAGATTTTTGATCCAGGAATGGCCTGGGCACTGCTGATGAACCACATGAAATTGTGTCAGGGTCCTCCAAAACCATGAAGAATTTGCTGCATTAGTCCAACTAGAAGACGTGAGTGAATATAAGCAAAGCATCCCTTGTCTATGATAAGCATAATTAGTGCAGAACATGTAGTTCTGCAAAAGCCTTCTTGGTACCACTTCCACTTGGTGCGTGAGCTGGAGCTTGGAATGCAGAACTCCTAAACTGGTCACCATTTCTCAATGGAGGAATGTGTTCAAACTATTGCTCCAGAAACAATAGTTTGAACCATTAGAGTGAGGTTCAAAGGGGTACCCTTAGTTTTGGTTAAATTGAAATCTGATGTTCTCTATCAAGATCATTCAGACATTGAGAAAGGATCTTGATCATTCATTTTTCCATCAGAGGTAGAGATATATTGAGTATAATTCTTTACTAACAAATGAAACCAATCCAGTAGCTTCATATAATCTTGAATAGAAGTCAGAATAGGTTAATTTCATTTTAGTTTATTGTGTTTATCTTTAAATCCAGAATGACATGAGTAGCTGAAAATATGACATAATGATAAAATGCAATATAATTAAAGGCCACAAAAATTGATAATAAAAGAACAGGTGGAGAACCAATGTGGTGATTCTGGTCAACAAAACAAGGGAAGACATTTCAACAGAACTCCCAAGGGACTCCCACTACCTAATCCAATGCTTAGAGCAACAGCCAGGATTTGGAAATACTTGTATCCTGGCTTTCAATTATCCAAATTCTTTGACAGCATTGATCATGATATCTTTTTGGGGAAATTCTGGACATGCTGGGACTCCGAAGACTGTTTTGGTGGTTCTTCTTTCTCCAGGACAGGTTTTAGTTGGTGTTACAGGAAAATACCAGGATGTCTAGCCTTAGACCCTATTTTGCAAAGGCCCTTATGTTCTGTGTAGATAATTACCCATGTCCTAGCTACTTTGCTGCTTATATGTAATAAGAAAAGCCAGTTTGGTTAAGGCATCAGGCTAGAAAATGGAAGACTTGGGGTTCAAATCCCATGTTAGTCAGTCATTCTCTCTCAGTCCAACCCATCTCACAGTGTTGTTGCTATGATAAAATAGGAGAAAGGTATGTTGGAAATGTTCATTGTCTTGAGTTATTTGTAAAAATTATAAAGGTAGGATACAAATAAATAAAATAAGAATTAATATAACTATAGTGAAGAAAATATGTCAAGATAATACTTAGTTTTTTAGCTGTTCTGTCTTGAAGGAAGTAGTACTATTTGCCAAATAACCTTTATTTTCTATATAACTCTAAGATGATAATTTCAAGATATCCTCATGTGATTAATTAGGCCATGGTGACATGAGCACAGTGGCGCAGTGATTAGAGTGCAGTACTGCAGGCTACTTCTGCTGACTACCAGCTCACTGCAATTTGGCAGTTCAAATCTCACCAGGCTCAAGGTTGACTCAGCCTTCCATTCCTTCCGAAGTGAGTAAATTGAGGACCCAAATTGTTGGGGGCAACATGCTGACTCTGTAAACTGCTTAGAGAGGGCTGTAAAGGCACCATGAAGCAAATTATACACACACACACACACACACTACAAAAGAAACATAAGAGAATTGACCATAGCATCATAGCAATCAGTCACCAAAAGCTTAACTAAGGGAAGTTATAGCGTTCTCCTCTAATAGTTACAGCTCTTAAGGAAAATTTGGAAACCTGAGAGGTGATGTATGGGGAGCCATATGAGGAGCCATATACAAACAAATTACACCCATTAGGTCTAGAAGGGATGATTTCAAGAAGAAACAGTAACTTAGATCTGTCTGTGTTATACATACGGCAAAATAGAAGGACGGCTCCACAGTTTCAACCTCGGCTCGTTAATTGGAAGCCTCTTAAACGACCATCCAAAAGTGTGAGGACAAGACATTAAAGCGAGCTAGGGAAAAAGCTCTTCTATACTTGGGAATGGTTTAAAGTATAAAAATAGGAAGCCATCCTCAATCCATAATTATTAAGTTGTTTGAGAGTCAGGGGGGAGCAAGTTTTGTTGGCTCTGGCTCGTAGATATTGTAAGTCAATGTCAACAAGCCGTTGAACTACCCTAAATTGGGCGTTCTTAAGGCCATAGTTTCCCAAGGTATCCTCCGTAAAACCTAGCAGATGTAGTTTCTCAGCAGCTCTTTTCCCAGCGAGAAATATGGGAGTCCGCAAACGCCAGGGAGAGGTAGCAGCAGTATATAGGTCTAAGTACTATTGCTATTGCTAGGTCGACTATAATGGTGATCCCATGAGAATAGCTTCCTTTAGATTTGTATTTCACCCATTGCTAAGAATTTGCATGATCACATTTAATTAATTTAAACACATTTAATCTGCTAGTTGGATTCCTTTTGGAAATCATTTTTTTCTGATCTGTTCCATCTTGTACTTCAGTCTGGTTTACCTCAGAGCTAAATCTCATATTTATGTGACCTGCTTATGCCTGTGTGCAGGTCTCTTATTATTAGTGTGCTTTTAAATATATTTAGCTCTTATGTACAGTAAAAAAAGCACATAGAAAAAAATCATCATCAGAATTACCAGTATAGGTTTAGATATCTTCAATATATGGCAAGGTAAACCATCTGATGGTTAAACAATATAATTGTTTTTGGCCATGTGTATGGCCTTGACAATTATTCTTGATTAAGTTTACAAATTAAAAGACCATATAATTTCAAGCATACCTTTAGGTTATCAGTTTCAAAAGCAAACATGCAGCTTGTATTCACATGATATTGATAATAAAGGGAAAAAATGAATCTCATATTTCAAAACTTGTGGTATTTAGAAAGTATTTTATTAGAAGAAATTAACTGTCATTCTTCAAACCTTTGTCAGTTGGAATTGTCATTTCAATCTCTGCCTGAAAATTGATTTCTCCGCAAATGCGTACGGCACACAAATTGCGTTTCCTTTGTCCCTATCTTCCTAGGGACACTGGAGGTTTTGAAGAAGAGATTGGATGACCATTTGTCTGAAATGGTATAGGATTTTCTGTTTGAGCAGGGGGTGGGACTAGAAGTCCTTCAAGGTCCCTTCCTATTCTGTTATCATCTTCTGTAATACAGAAGAGTACCAGGAAACTCAGAGGGTTACCAAATTGTCTAAGCAATGCAGACAAGCATCCTGTCTTTTAGTATTTGATGCAGCACAGAGCACAATGATCAGGAGAATCAGCTGGTTGCCTAGGCAACGTAGGAACAATCCCATGCTTTCTAGCATTGTGTTACAGCATATAAGGGAAAGGTAAGGACCTGTCTTAAGCTCAAAAATGCAAACACATCTTTAATTATTTTCATTGGATTTGCAGTGGATATGTTCCAAAATATTAATAGTTGGATAAAAATAGCTATTTTGATTTATTCTTTCTTTCTTAATTTATCTCTATTCATTTCCTCTTACAGACTATGAATCTGAAATCACAGAAGGCTACCTGCTATTAAGCCACGTTCCTGTTGCTTCATATGTAGTTAATTAAAACTGCTTTGTTTTCACCTAAGTCATTATTTTTCCTGCAAAAGTCTAGAAGCTGCTTTTGTAATAGATTTTTATTTTAAACCAAGCTGTTTAGGTGTTATATTGTGGTGGGTCAGTTGCCATAATTATTTTTTCTGCATTTTGCCTTGTTTCCATAGTGAAAATATATAAATCTATACTCTACCTTAGTAAAAAGAAAAAAAAACTGTGAGCAATGACAGTGTTTTTGCTGAATTGCAATGAAAAGAAATAATGAAGTGGTATGAGAAGACATAAATGCTGGGGGAAAATGCTGACAAGTGGCACAACAAAACAAATACAGAAAATATACTGTACCATTGAGCTGTATTTCAGTGGGTATATACCTTAAAACAAAGCCTTATCTCTATCTTCCCCCATTTTATAACAGCAGAAACTACAAAAGCTTGAACTGATGCTCAGCACAGTGTAATTGATGCCCCCATGACATTGCTACCAGTCAGCCTAAAGCTCATCCTTTAGCCTTATCTGACACAACCAGTGTTTTCTTATATGTTAGGGTATATCATGAATTGCATTATGATACATTAAGATTATAATCACCTGATACTAATCGTAAATGATTGGTGCAGAACCACCAAATAAGGTACAGGGGATTTGACACCATATATCATAGGGATGGATGTATTCAACAGAATAGACAATAATGCTCCTTGGCCTGCAGATATGTATACTACTCTGCTGTGAATTAAAGGTGTGGGGAAATTTTTTAAGATATTTTTATCCCGCCTTTATTGTTTTTATAAACTCAAGGCTGCAAATATACATAACATTATTTCATTATTCATCCTCCTATTTTCCCTACAACAAAAACCTTGTTAAATGAGTAGGCTGACAAGAGTGATTCGTCCAAAGTCAACCAGCCCTCTTTCTTGCTCAAAATGGGACTAAAATCCCAGTTTTCATTGTCATGTCAACAAAATGTATTGAACAATGTTGAAAGTTATAATTTGAGGGACATGTGTATAACTTCCTCTTTGGAAAAAAATATTGGAAGAAATTATACTAGGGCATTCTTCATTCAGTTTTTAGGGAGTTAAGAAAGGTATGCTAACTATAGCACTAAACCATTGCTATGCCTTATGAACAGAAGACTTAGTGAAACTTTAGCTTCACAAGAATCTGGCAAAAAACAACAACAAATAAACAAACAGAAATCAACATTGGGAACAAAAAATAAGAAAAATGGTACAGACTATCAAAAGCCATGTAACTATTGACATGTGATGGGAAACTACCCAAAGTAGGTGAGTTCTATGTATGATTTTTTTTGGATAAAATGCCACCCTATGGAAGGGCAAGATGATAATTTGGATGGCAGAATATATCAAAATATAGAGGAAAAAAAGATAATAGTACCAAACAACAGACTATCACTACTGCAATAAATAATAACAATAGAACAGAACATCCTTCTGAACTGCAACTAAAAAGATCAGGGTAAATGTCTTTCCTAATGTGACTAGATGTAAGCAGTAAGCAAGACAATATCCAATGCTACCTAAAACCAGATATGGTTTTATTTTTTTATTTTTCTCAAAAGCTATATTGGGTCTAAGTTATTAAAAGATTCATCTTACAACTTTGAAAAGGAAATACCAATATTGCATTTATGATAAATAATTTTACATGTTTCTTTCTATTCTATTACATTCTACACTAGCACTGATGATGTTAGTTTGGGTAATGAAACATCTGCAAAGAAACAACCAAGGTCAGAGCACACCAAGGACCCTTCTTTCTATTGTGTAATAATACAGGTTTTCCTCAACTTACAACCACAATTGAGCTCAACATTTATGTTGCTAAGTGACAAATTTGTTCAGTGAATTTTGTCCCATTTTATTACTTTTCTTGCCACATTTGTTAAGTGAATCACTGCAGTGGTATATTAGTAACACAGTTATTAAGTGAATCTGGTTTCCCCATTGACTTTGTTTGTCAGAAGATCTCAAAAGGTGATCACATAACCCCGGGATACTGCAACTGTCATAAAGATGAGTCTGTTGTAAAGCAACGAATGTAAATCACATGACCATGGGGATGCTGCGATGGTCCTAACTGTGAAAAGTGGTCACAAGTAACTTTTTTCAATGCCATTGTAACTTCGATCAGTCACTAAGTAAATTGTTGTAAGTCGAGGACTACCTATAATAGAATAGACAGGCAACAATGACATCTGAATTGGATTCTATGCCCCTTTCTGATGATTCCTCAGCATGCATTTGATCACCTGACTTTGAATAAAAGCAGTTAAATAAAATTGTACATGTCTTTATGTTACATTTTTATGATTTCTGCCATGCTAATACAGAATTTCTATTTTTTTGTGGAGGGAACTCACAATGCCAGTTATCTAATATGATGGATCTGATAACACATTGACTTTATAGTTAAAGGTTGTTGAATATAAGTTTCATTGTCATTGTTTCTATCCAACACAGGCAATAGGAAATAAAAGTCAGAAACATGGAAAATTGAAAATATTTTTCTACCCAGTTATCAGGGCTACAGTATATTTCTTTCTTTTAGAAAACTCAGGTATCTCAACATTTTTATCATCTATTATAAATGATAGCCAGACAATGATTATTTGAGGCATTCTATCACCACCTTTCACTATTAGATTAATGGTAGCCAATTAGAGACACCCTCCTGCATGGCCTTTGCATGCATTTTCTTCAACTCTGTTAATTATACTTGTAAGCAGGCATAATTATACTTAGAAGTTATCCATCCATCTTTTACAAAGACAGTGAAAAATGGAAGACAATGATATTTGACTACAGGGTAACATCTTGAACTAATTAGAAACAATTTCTGGCCTTTTAGACCTTGCATATCTAGCAAAGACATCAGTATATTTTATTCTGAGCCCTTCTCACTATCTCACTGTAGAGGAGACAAAAAGAAGTGTCATGCTTATTTTATATTTAGTGTATAAGGATTTATAGATGGCTGGGAGATGATTGGTCAAGTAGTGCATAACTACAAAATGCCCACAATTGCCTTATTAGTTCACTGATTGTTTGTTGTTTTTTTAAAAAATAACTTATTTGGCTTCTTTTATTTTAACTTTATGGTTACGCTATTCTTACTTCCCTAGAATTGGAGAAAATATATGGCTAGAATATAATTCATAAATATACCTTTTAGTTATAGAGATGAGCAGCTTTTTCTAATAACATGACCTCTTAGTGATGATTTCAAGATGCTATACACAATTAATATTTATCGCTTCAGTGATTTACATTCCATGTAGTAGAACGTTTATTCCTAACACAGTAGAAATTATACACGTTTTGACAGATTTATAATATAGCAAGCAAACAACATACAAAACTAAGGTTTCTTTCAATATACAATAATATAGTACAAATGTAATATCTATCTAGTCAGAATGTCTCAGACAGTCAGGTGTCTCTATCAAATTATCTGTTATAAAATATATATTATTGGAATTATATATTTTAATTTATAAAATGAATAAAATTATTTTGCAAACCTTGCCAACATATAATGGAAGCATGCATTTTAAATATTAATTGCAGGTCCTTTTCAGATTTTTATTATGGGTGAATCGTAATGGATTCATTTTCTCAGTTTGCTATTTCGCCCCTTAAATAATCCGAATGACTATCACAATTAACTACTTTAACCAAACTTCTGTATCATTCAGTCCAATGACATCAGCCAGCCTTGCATTTCCGATCAGCATGCATGAGATTACACTCTGCAGCCATTGCTCTCATGGGATCTTCTGCTATATATCATGTCCAATGATCACTTTGGTAGCATATGCTGCCATCCATTTTATTCAGAGGAACATCTTGTGAATTTTAATCACAATTTATGACCTGCTATTACGTGCTGATGCACAAAAGAAAAGCACGGGTTGATGGTTGTTCTATGAAAATGTCAAGAGGCAGCGTTTCATAACCACATAGGTGCAATATAAGGTAAATATTACCAAGTACTTCACATTGTCAAGTAAGATATAATAAAATATTATTTTATATTATGAAATTATATTCTATCAATTCATTTTAAGATTAAGACTTTATTTAAAACTATTTTTCCAAAGCAACTTCCTGTAATTGGTATTTGTTGAGCTACTATTTAAGAGACAATGGAGTTGCCACCTATATTGTTCTATTGTCAAAGGGACAGATGATTACATTATCTGACTTCTCCTTTAAAAAAGAAAAGTCTTGCTTCTTGGCAAAATCAGACACAAGGAGAAAATATATATTGCTGTCTTGGCTAGATAAATAAATAACCAGAACATCATTGGGAAATTTTAATCAATGTTATATTATTATAGGAACATTTCATATAGCTGCTAATAGAAAATTTTCCAATTTGATGAGCTGAAATTCAATATGCCAGGCACCTGGACACAAGTCTTAAACTAGGTTGGAATCCCTTTTAAGAATAATATCATTTATTCCAAATTGTGGTCTGTGAGTGTGTGTGAGTACATATGTGTGGTTTATGATTTTCATAAAATATGGGAAAAAGGCAGCACACAAGATTTTTAGTCTGTGCTACTTTGGAAAATGGAATCAGTGTATTGCCAAGGGAAATAAGGATTTTGTACTTGACACCTAAACAGGTTTTCTGTGTGGTCAAGATACTTGATATTTATTTGCAGAACTATTTTTTTATTTGAGTCTTGTTCACCTTTTAGGTAAGCATTAAATCATATACTTAGGTGACATTTAATGTACACTAAATAGGATAATTTCCATTAATTATTTTTGTATTTCTCTCTACACCAGTGATGGCGAACCTATGACACGCGTGTCAGTGCTGACACGCGTAGCCATTTCGGGTGACACGCACATGCTCCCCAAACTTGTTTCAGCGGCAGCTCTCAGCCTGGGCGGCAGCATCACGCAGGCTGTGGAAGGAGGAGGAGGAGGAGGAGGAGGAGGAGGGAACCAACCAAAGAGAGGCTTTTACCGTGTCTGCGCCCCACAGCCAGGATCGTCCTTGCGCCTCAAGCCGCGTTTCTTCCTGCAAAGCCCTTCGGGCAACCCGAGAGTTCCGCTTGACGCCAGAAGGGCTTTGCAGGAAGAAACGCGGCTTGAGGCGCCAGGACGGTCCTGGCTGTGGGGCGCAGACTCGGTAAAAGCCTCTCTTTGGTTGGTTCCCTCCTCCTCCTCCTCCTCCTCCTTCCACAGCCTGCGTGACGCTGCCGCCCAGGCTGAGAGCTGCCGCTGCTGCTGCTGCACAACTGAGGGAGGGAGAGGGAAAGCAGAGGTAGCCTCAAATTCCACCGTTGGGACAGGGGAAAGGGCTTGTCCCTCAAGAGTGGGGGGGGATAGAGGTGGGAAGAAGGGGCCCGGCCTGTCCCCAGCGCCCCCACAGACGGATTACGGATCGAACACTTCTCTCTCTGCAGCCTTTTTCTGCAAGTCCCAGCTACTCAGCGGGGCGTCATCATTTCCGGGGGGTTGCAGTTTTCCAGCTCAGATATCAGGATCCGCCAGGATTAAGTGGGAGAAAACGCCGCTGGCCGAGCGGAACAAACACATCCAAAGGTTAATCTTATTTTACGAAAACACAACTTCCAAAAGTCGATCGTGGCCTCCGTCAAGAAGCTCTTCCCCACCCCCCACCCATTCTGGGGTCTTGGTGTCCCTCGGCTAAGATCCACCCCGGAAAGCAGAACGGGGGCAGCCCTCCTGTAATTCTGGCTGGGTTAAAGAGCAGGGATGGAGGAGCCATATCACACCTTCATTCAAAGGGTGGGGAGGGGGAGGCCCGATAAAGTCCCTCCCTTGGGGTGTCTGAAGTCCCAGCTGAAGCAGCTGAAGGAAAAAGGATAAGCATCCGTCGCTGCCCAATGGCGCTTGGGGTAACCCCGCTGGGCAGAGCCAGTCGAGGCTCATCCTGCAAATGAGGGTTTCCTTTGGGGAGGGCCAGGTGGTTTCAAGCACCCCAAACAGCCAATCTCTCTCTCTCCGTCCCCCTTCCTTTGCTCCTGGGGCTGCAGAACTTTCCATGGGCTCAACAGTAATTGAGTAAAATTCTAAGCCACTGCAGTTGCTGCTTTTTGGTTTTATTTTTTTAATATTTATCAGTCTCTCTTTTAGTTGAAGAGTTGAAGTCCACAAGGCTTAAAGCTGTCAGGTTTGAAGACCCCTGAGGTTTTTTTTCCTAAAGGGTTAGGGGTGCAAGGGTCTTGTAACTTGACAGCTTTAAGACTTGCACGCTTCAATGCCAGAGTTTCTGAGCCAACATTTTGGTTGCTAAGCAGGACCGTTGGTAAGTGATACTGATAATAATATCAAGGGCAACATACGAAATCGACTGATGAACAAAGAAGTTACTAAGCAGCTATGTTAAATAATTTGTTTTTGGTTTATTAAATACAATTATATTGCAATTATATATTTTTGTAGTTTAAACTATAAATTGCGCAAAATTATGTTTTTGTCGAAGTGACACACAACGCGAGTTATGCTCGATTTTTTGCCGATTTTTGACACACCACGCCAAAAAGGTTGCCCATCACTGCTCTACACAGTATATATGAATCCAAACATAAATTGTTGGGATACAGCAGTTAAGGAATGTGTTAAGAATTCTTGTTCTTCACATAAGATAATGATTCCATTATCTTATATTATCAAAAAGTAGAAAGAGCAAAGTATACCTTTATATCCAGAAGAATATATCTAATACTATTATACCTAATATAACATTAGAGCAAAAAATAGGTGTCTTCAGAATATTTATGAGCCTCTGTTTCTTTCCTATGATATATGAAACAAAGGAAATAATCTCACCAAAAGGCCTTTAGAAACTTTAATAACAATAAATAAAACAATGTCATTGTAATACATATAGATCCAATATGACCTCTCTTGCTATATTTTCATGTCAAGAATACCCAATAGCAATTCATGATAGGATCTGAAATGCATTTAAAGCCTTTGGTTTAAATTTGGTTTGGGCAATAAGATTTGGAGGCCTAATTAAGAGCACTCAGTAAACTGCACACTATTGGTTGGTAGACTAAGAGCTTCACACCTTAGGGGATATAACAGGCCAGTCAATATAGGCATTGATAGAATGCTGTGATGGGAATAGCAATAAAGGTGAAGCACGAAGATGTTACTACCCCAGGGGTCAATACTTATTGCAACACCTGAGACCAATTCAAGCAAATACGATCCATTTTTTTTAAAAAAAATTGTGGCAGCTTTAGAACATTACAGACTATATTGCAAAATACAGCTACAATGTTAATGAAAGACAAGACCACTAAGCTCAGAAGAAATGTGTTTTTATCTCCAGAATGATAGAGTGTAAATCAAAGGGAAATCACAAATGTGCTTTTTTATTCCTTGTGGAAACTTAAGTGTGATAAGATAATGCGGTACTTTTGATGATATGACAATGGTTTGAGACAATTGATACTGAGGCAAGTTATAAGATCCAACAAGATGAGTGGAAATTGAACAAGTCTCACTTTTACACTTTATAGTTTTATGTATTTGTTTTGGAGGCAAGTCAGCCTTCAAAACAAAATGAAACACAATAACTTCTAAGATTAATTATAAGATATAAATATATATTCACTATATGGATACAAAATGTTCAATATTATTCAATATTCAATGTTAGTAATTGCAAGTCATTGGAATTTTTATATTTTTGTAGTCCCACTTCAATAAAGTATTAATAAGGCTAAGTAAAGGTTTGCTTGTGCTGCATTTCCTCATATCCCTTTGCTGCCTTTTAATGTGCTGACAGACAATTTTAAACTGGATTGCAAAATAGCATGCTTCATAGATAACATAAATCAGTGACATTCAAAAGCTCTTCTGAAATAACATTGCCAAACTCTTATATCCATTACAAGTCACTCCAATGGTGACAACATCCAGTATTCTACTGTATTAGCTGACATGGCAGTTATTGCTTCTTTTTTCTCATTTAAATAGGCTGAAAATCAGATGTCATTGCTGAAAGATATATTTGGGGGAAACATAAGCATCAGAGGGGAAAAAAAGATGCATTCTCTAAAACAACAGTAGTAGACTAAGAAAGATTTGTATTCAATAATAGTTAAAGAGCCACATACCTGGACATGATAGACTAAAAATGTATACAATCAAGTCAGATGGACTGATTCAAAAAAGTTGTTATTGTATATATTCAACTTGTGTAGTGTTCCATGAGCTGAGAATATGATCTACTGTTTTCTTCGGTTTCTTTGCACAATATGCAATTTGAACATTTGATGATTTTCAGTTCTGATTTGATTGCATTATCATTATTTGGATTGAAACTGTGGCTAAGGCATTATTCTTTAAATAAAGTTTAATCTATGATTAAGATCTCCTTAAATGAGATTATACAGGGTACTTTAAATGACAAATAATAAAATATGATCTTTAAATAATGAATAAATAATGATCTTTAAATAATAAATAATCCAACAAAATTGGCCCACAATTTTCTATTTCAAATATCCTTATTCAGTTTAGAATTAGGGTAATTAGTTTAATTAGTAATTAATTAGTTTCAAATAATTTTTAAAGTATTCAAAGTAATCAATGTGTCCATTTTGCAGGTTACAGTGCTAAACACCAACATCTTTCCAATGGTATCATAAAAATAAACTATGTTGTTTAGAAATTTTAGACTTGTAATCTCATCTAGGGAACTTAGTTGGGAAAGACTCCCTAACATATTTCTGACATAAAAATCCTTTTATGTTTCCTGGGGTGGTTGATAGGCTATGTCGGTAATTGCTAAAAAAATATTTTATGGGTTTATTTAATTTGCTTTTTGGTCACCTTTATGCATTGTAGTTTTAAAACTTTGAGTATGACAGTTTCTTCTCATCTTAAAAATGATTATTTTAATATTTGTTGATTATGTTATATTAAAGGAAACAGAACTTTTAGTTTGGAAAATTTCTATGATTTTATTTGGAAATAATTTTATTGACTTTCTTCAATTATTACTCTTAGCAGCAGTGCCTGTATAGATACAGCTATGTATTAGAATTCCTGGACAAAAGTAACGGGCTATATTGCAAATAACAATATTTGATTAGCGTTGAACATAATGTGCTGCTTTCATATAACTTATTGATTGAAGAATATTGCACCTGTTAATAGTTATGTATACATTTGTTGCTATAGATTCATTTTAGTGTTACATTTATGAGGTTAGTATCAATGTAAACTTTGTAATACAACACAACCTAGCAGCCTCTGGCACTCTTTTTCCCCAATGGATACTGGCTGTCATAGATTTCTGAGAAACAGACAGCTAAACCAAGAATATAATTGGGCTAAGGAAATACTCTCAGGGTGTAGAAGAATGATCACCTGGCAAATAGAGCTTATGATTGATACAGTGTCTAAGAACAACAGGAACCTAAGCTGTCAAGAGTGAAAAGTCTGCCTGCACTATTCAGTGAGGCAGAATAAGAGTGGGGGTGATTGTGAATGGTTATGAAAGGTAATGAAAGATAACAATGAAATATGGCTAGGGAAGTGACAAGAGTGGAGATAAAATGATAGAAGGGAGAATGCCAGAGTGTAATAGGTTCAGCTTCAAACTGATAGTTGGAAGACTTCTTTAATGTTCTTGGTGTTTCTACTCTCATATGTTGATTGATGGTAAATGGCACTCTTATTTTGCCCTGTCTCCCTTCACTTCAAGAGGCTATTTTCACTGTCCTTTGAAAATCTGAAATATATTCATAGGAAAAAAGAGGTTCAGAACATTAGTTAACTCAGAATGGCACTGATGCTTTATGAAAGAAAAAAAGAATGTTAAAAAAAATCTGAAAATGAACTTTTTACCGTCTTTTTAGTGGTATCTAAAGATGCTTAAAGCTGAATGTAAAATGCTTGTTTCTGAGTGCCTTTCACAATTTATTTCATCTTAACCACCTGCGGTTGTGGGTTTTTTTTTATTACTGCAGAATAACACATAAAGAAGTGTACATAGTATAGTAAGCTAGAATAAGGAATCTGATTTTCCCTCAATTTGGTCAAAAATAGTTTTCTCAATTATATTTAAAGACGCATAAAATAACAGAATAGCAGAATTTATGAATAATCATACATTAATCAGATGAACAGCTTGCACTCAAATACATCAGTTACTCAGTTTTATTTAACAATAGTTACAGAAAGAAGCTGTTTTGAAAGGAAATCATTGAAAGGTGCAGTGAAGCAGCTAGAAGAATGGCTAAGGGTTTTCTACATAAATGCTTTCTATACTGTGGAGGAAAAATATCAGGCCAGTATAAGCTTTTGTCCTGACTGTGGTCTTGCTTTTTAAGATTGTGGATGTCAAATTTCAACTTCCAAAAGATAATCTAAGTTTTGCATATTTAGAAGTACAACAAAATATGAACTGTTATATAATGGGCTGCAAAGGAGTATAAAGAGTGTATTTTACTTTCTTCTCATTAAATGTTCTATTCTTTCTATTCAAACAGAATATTAAAATAAAAGTATATAAGAGGGAGGGATCAAAATGTTGTGTGCCTGTCTATCCATCAGAAGGAAAACTCTCAAAATGTAGAATCAGTTTGGTGGGAGGAAACCCACAGGAGAATTGATGCGTTTGAAAATTGAATAACTCTAATGTGGGGTCTTTGGGAGAAAAAAATCCAGAAATGTTTGTCTGATTCTTTCCTTAGAGAACTAATACATCACTCCACTCAATTCTAACTGATAGAGTGCCCCAAACCCAAAATTTGCATCCAAAAGAAAATAGATGAATAAGAATAAACATATAAACATACGTTCATTAGATTTTAATGATTCCAAAACTATAATTTGAGTACTGCAATGGCTCACAATGAATTAATACAACATAAGGTTGTCAATATATTGTCAATAATTGGTAAAGAAAAGATTATTTTGAGAATACTTTAATTAAAATATAAGAAACTTTGCTTGCAATGGATTCATATAAGCTTATATAGAATGGATAATCCAAACAGCATATTTACCTTGACTTACATAATATGTAGTACCTAAAATAATTTTATCAAAGTTGGCCAATAAAAGTCATGTAATTTTATTTATATCATTACATCACTTATTAGCTTACTTGCATGTTATCCAGCTTTATTGGATTCATAATCCACAATATATACCATTTTAGGTATATTTCTAAAACATTCTTTTTAAAATCATGGGTAAGGGATAAATTGCATTAGTAGCCATGAGACTATTAATTATAATTATTATTAGCTATCTCATTTTTTATCTATACAGCTGACCTTATGTTTACCTGTGAGCAGAAATTTCTAGTTAGACTAAGTACAATTATTTTTGAGGCAGTAGGCTTTGGTTGAAACCTGAACTAAACACTAATAATGATAACTAATATTTCAGCATATGAACCATATATTAGTGTGTATTTGTGCGTGCATGCCTTTGACTAAGGTTTTGACTCCTGGTGACTGCCCAAGAAAAGTCTCTGCTGTTTTCTTGACAGGTCTTCTTGGAAGTGTTTGCCCTTTCCTTGATCTGAGAGAGAATAGCTCAACCAAGCTGACTTTATATCTAAAGTGGGGCTAGAAGACACAGTCTCCCAGTTCCTAGTTTAATGCTGTTGGAAGAAATGTCCTTATGGGTTTGGCTCCAAGTGGGGAAAAAGACACTGGAGGCATGGAGGCTGCTTAGAAAGATGGTTTAATGTTTTAATGGTGGACAGGACCGCATGGCTTGAGGTCCTGGGGGGGAAAAGTGATCACATGCTTCCAGGTGTTGGGTGAAGAAAAAGAAGGGGCGAGGGAGGGGCTTGCAGGGCTTTTTATAATCTGTTCGGCCCCACCTATCTTCCTCCTGCTCCTGTGCAAGAAATATATTCTGATTGGTTGTCAGTTGCCCCATGCAGGAGCAACTCTCTAGGCTGAGTTTTGAATCCAGGTTTGGTTGAGTTCTCAGATGCCATGTGGTCAGTTGAGTAAAGTGATAATATTATCATGCCTTAATCCCATCCCCCTGGAATTGAAGGGGAGAACTCTTCATTATGTAAGTGGACTAGCTTGGGCGTTAATGGCTCATTGATAAGGGGGGGCAGGAAGCTGCAGGGAGAGTCACTTTGTTGTTTTGAAACATGTTTCTTCCTTTTCACATCCAGAGAAATATAATATTCTGCCTTTTCAATATTTCCTAGGATATTTCATTTTTCTCGGAGAGGGCTTGGTGATAACTTCTTACAATACTTTAACCAAAACTGGCTCATATGGACCATCCAGGTACATTTTACTTTCTGGCAGTTACTGTAGTTACTGTATTTCAAAACATAGTTATTATAATATTATCACTTGGAGACATAATCTGCCTTTCTCTCTTAGCTGTCTCTCTGCAAATAGAATAGAATAGAATAGAATAGAATAGCAGAGTTGAAAGGGACCTTCGAGGTCTTCTAATTCAACCACCTAGTCCTGCTCAGGCAGGAAACCTATACCATTTCAGACAAATGGTTGACCAATTTCTTCTTAAAAACTTCCAGTGTTGGAGAATTTACAACTTCTGGAGGCAAATTGTTCCACTGTTAATTGTGCTAATTGTCAGGAAATTTGTTCTTAGTTCTAGGTTGCTTCTCTCCTAGATTAGTTTCCACTTATTGCTTCTTATCCTGTCTTCGGGTGCTTTATAGAATAGCTTAACTCCTTCTTCTTTGTGGTAACGTCTGAAATATTGGAACACTGCTATAATGTCATTTCTACTTCTTTATACAGCATGTTATTAGTGTAATCTTTATAAAAATATTAACATTTATTTCATTTTAAAGGAAACTAATTATAGAAAGGAGTACAAATATATCTTCTACTGTCCTTTTGATTGATATGCACAAAAAATCAACAGGATTTAAACTTTTTTAAAATTAAGATAGCAATCAATATTGTTAAGATTAACAATATTCAGTTGTTAATGTATTCATATAAATATAGGGTAAAGTTACAGTACCCGGTACTGTAGAGGAAAAGGCAAGCAAGAAAAGAAAGGATCTAAACATTATTCTGCAGAGATGGTGGTATTGATACAATTTTATTGGCAAAAAAAGGATCCAATTTCCAGGTTCATTACCCAAAACAACATAGGAATTTGAAACAAGAAAACATTTTAGAGCTTCAAGTATATAGATCAAGCTATAATTCATATGCCACATTCCCCTATGGATTCTGAGGATAAGAGGAAAGGGAAAGAAAAAAGCAATTTTTCTGCCCACTTGATTGATGGTCTATTTGACCTCTGAAATGCCCTCTTGCCATAACCTTTTAAATACCATCTGCTCTTTTTGCGAAGAGGGTGATGGGAAAGAGTCACTTGGAGACAGCAATTGATTATAAAAGCATTAATCAAGGACATAGATTATCTGCAGCATGACACTGTGTATTGTAGTTAAGCAATTTCACCTCAATGTGATTGGAAAGGTTAATCCTGATTCTCAAGCCTAATTTAGATTTTTTTTTAAAAAAATCTAGCCATTTCTGGATTGACGCAACAAACAGGAAGTGAAAAAATGTCAACCCGTATTGTAGCATCTTGTCACTCTGTATTTATTAGGTGGCCTAATATGCTGTTAAAAAGCACTTGAGTCTTCAAGAAAGAGGCATATGTACCAACAGTACTATAGCTTTTTAATTTTATTTATCCTATTTTTAAGACAGCCCTGGCTATGAATGTATAAATCCTCTATAAGAAACATAAGCTAATTAAAATGTTTAAAAATAAGCATAGGGCTTATTGGGTAAATGCAAATTTGAATTCAATGGGGGGGGGCTTTTTGTTTTCTTTTTGGAGGTCATTTCAAGTGCCTTCCTATCCTAAGCAAAACCTTTATTCAATAGGGTAACTAAACAGTGTAGATTTAAAAATTTTTTTGGCAAAGACAAAGTGGCAAGCCATGAGTGATAAATGAAGGAGGTTATTACATTGACTTTTCATGCACGTAAGGGCATATGTCTTTTAAAAAGTTTAAAATAACAAGTGAATGTTCAAGTGGCAGCACCTCAAGCCACAATTATGATGAGCTTAAGGAACCAAAGGAGATGTCTTTTTTTATGATTAATCACCCCAAAAGAAAATTGATTTTAAAATGAAACAGATGAAAAGGTACTACTTTAACTGAGGAAGGCCGCAGCAGAGCTACAGTTTAGAAAATGATTATGACAATGATGAGGCTAGCTTAGCATAATTGTAAAATGAACCACTATCACTCCTTCCTCAAGATGCTGTTTATCTTAGTGATGTCTTCCTTCCTTTGCCAAATTCAGTTAAATTCCCAAAATATATTATATTCTCCAATGGTTAAATAAATTGAACTACTTTGATTTTTTTCATGTAAATAGAAAGCAGATTATTATAAATATTCAGATTTAACACAGAATATACTAATTTAGTGGCACTTTGGCAGGTATGACATTTAATTGTGATGTAGCAAGAAGTGAGTCTCTCCAATCTAATAGGCCTGAATAAATGCAATTTAACTTTTAGAAACCTTGATATAGTCCTATGGTATAACTGATCAGTGCTATTTAGTAACTTTATAATAATTCTTTATGAAGATCGTTAGGAAAATAGATTAAGGACTAGATAATTTCTGATCTGATACCTAGAGCCAGGATATAACAGATAGAGCACTTTATTTGACAGACAAAACTTCAGTCAGTTTCTACACACAAACTGACTTTCATAAATTCTCTAAATTTTACCAAAAGAAAAAATCCCAACTCTTAGATTAATGTTAAAGAAGAGACTAGTATTGGTGTAAAATAGACAAAAGAATAGAAATGGGAATTCCAGTTTAGTTCTGAACTGAAGAAGCTTCTTGGATGAGAAGTGTAACATTTTCAAGAAAAAAATGAGAAAGTCCAGTTGCCTTTTGAAGAGCACCTTTGGAACAATCATGACCTGGATGATTGAAAATCTCCATAGACAACTAGAAATGGGGAAATCATGAGTTCTAGCATCTCCTAAGTATAAAGCCTGTTGCAACCATTGGCCTACATTTTTTCTTAGTAATGATAAACTACTTCTGAAAATGTTATAAAGAAAACTGCAGGAACTTACTAGGCAATTGCCTAGAGTCGAAGCTGATTCAAAGGCATAAAAAAATGTTCAGGAATCTGGAAAGCAACAAGCAGGATCTGGGTATAAATATCAAAGCAGAAGCCCATGCAATCTATCTCCACATGTAACCTTTTTAATGAACTCTAAAATGTGGTGATTTCAGTTTGATTTATTTTGAGAGAGGGGGATGTGATATATTATTATTAACTAATAAGTATTACAATGCTTATTACAATGTCTAAGAAATATGTTAGAACTGCAGAAAAAAACAATTGCTACCAACTGCCAATATCAAGGACTGTATACCGCACGTCAAAAAGAGGGCTGTGAAAATATCTACAGACCCCTCACATCTTGGACATAAATTGTTTCAACTTCTATCCTCAAAACGACGCTATAGGGCACTGCATACCAGAACAATTAGACACACTGGCATTTTTCCCCAAATGCCATCACTCTGCTAAACAACTAATCCCCAAAAGACTGTCAAATTATCTACTAAGACTGTATTACTATGATTCTTCTCTTCCTTCCTAGTGCCTATCTCTTTCCACTTATGACTATAACCATTTGCTTGTAACTTTAAATTTTATATTGTTTTATTTGTTTCCTAGTATAATTTTATTGTTATTAGTAACCTATGACTATCACTAAGCATTGTATCTTATGATTCTTGATGAATGTATTCTATTTTATTTTTCCTGTTCTGAAATTTATGTTAGACATATTTGATTGGAGACACAGGCAAAAAAAGTATGTTCATCTAGTTTGTTCTTCTTTATGTTATCCACTGCCTTTCTATAAATCCAAAACTTTTCAACCTTCTTTACCTCTTTATTTATTTGTTTGGTCTATAATATGTGGCTATGGAGGTATAGTTTTTTAATTGTCTGACATATTTTACTGAGATTTTGTAGCATTATATATTACAAAACCCCAGAGGTGGGTTCCTATTCGGTAGAACCGGTTCGTCAAAACTACCGAACCGGTTAGAAGAGGTTCCACCAGTGGACCCGGAAAGCAGGCCACACCTACAGAAGAGGTTCCAAAATTTTTTGAAACCCACCACTGAGCAAGGTGGTGGTGCAGAAGACTAGCAAGGCGCTAATCTTCCCTCTGTAAATAGCTGTCTTTATGGTTTTGGTGCTGGTTTCATCCCAATGATGGCATTGAAAGAGCTCATTTCTGTGTCTCTTCTTTGTGCAGCCCATTCATTGGAGTCAGTGATACTGAAGACTGGCAAGAACAGTCATCTTCCTAAAAGTAGCTCTTTTATTGTTTTTGTAGTTATTTTAATGTTATTGTAGTTCATCCGTTGGGGCAAGGAATTCAGTGACATTGTCTTGGCCACTTCCACCCAGTCACATGGGCGGCAGGCCACTCCCACCCGGTCACATGGCTGGCAAGCCACTCCCATAAAGGAGACCACACCCACAAAGTAGGTTCCAAAATTTTTTGAAACCCACCACTGATTACATTTCTACTTGCCCCTTTTACTAACAAGAGTTGAAGGTTGCAAGTACTACTAAAAGTACAATTTAAAAAAATAATATTTATGCTGCAAAAGATTATTGTGAAAGCGATTTTATATTCTTCGGAGTATCTCTTTCTTTTGCTAATAAAAGGGTAACTTGACCAGCTTGTGATGAAAGAGTTCTCAAAGAGCAACTGTGCTAGAATTGGCTTTTCAGTTGATTCTGTCTTTTTATCCTTTAGGGCAGAGATTTATGTAGAAATATAGCTACTTCATGGTTTTCTAATCAGCCAATGTTCATTTTCTAACAGAAATGTTAAGGAAGATCAAAAAGAACAAAATCAAAAGAAAAAAAATATGATACAAAGCTTCAGAGTTCTTTATGGAAAAAGTATTCTGCAAATAATTCTCTGTTTTAGGGACTAGAATTTCTACAAGTTTGAAATAGAAAAAAAATAAATCTCATTTCTTCAGGGTATAATAACTGATACTTATTGATCTCTTGACAAACAGTTATTAAATATTGCCCCTCAACTGACACTGAACAACAATTCGAAATAGGTGTACATGTACAAGATCTGTACTAGTGAGGTTATAGAAATAGATCCATGGTCTTTGGTGTGATAGTGAAGCATGGGGGACAAGTGAAACAATGTGGAATCAGCATGGTGATATGAACTCCATTTCTTATACTGTATATACTGTATGCATCATGATATTACATGCATATACCCATGGGATGAACATGAATCATAACATCTCAAGACTCATTTTGATGACATTGTTAATTATGCAAATACTTCAAAGTTCTGCTGTGAACTTCAATATTTTTATTTGTTATCTCAAATTGCTATCTATTGTAAATGGAGAAAATGCTAATAAAATAACCCAAGAAAGCATTTATCTTTATGTTTCACAAAGGTTCTTATTTTGAAGAAAAACAACTGGTGTATTATTTTAAAAAATTCAAAATGGAAGATTTATTTATTTGATCTTTTCATATTCCATTCAGATTCAGGAAACTAATTTTGCCACATTAAAAACAAAATGTCAGTGCAACTATTTGAACATAAACAAAAATCCTCATAAGAAAGCCTTCTACAATTAGATGATGAAAGCTCTATCCACCTTTATATATTAAGTTACACATGTGATATACACATATATATTCCAGCTTTAAGGGAGATGGGCAATATAGAAATGTGTAAAATAAATTTTAAAAAAGAAAACAGTGCTTCATTGTGCATTTCAGACCACCCTCTTGATTATACACACACACAAATACACACACACACACACACACACACAGAGTATATATATAAACACAGACACACATAGACACCCACACCGACAATTAATCTAGTCTCAGTACCCCATAGTGAAAAACAATTGTATATTATATAATTGTTAATAATATATAATATAATATTATATAATTGTTTTTTCACTATTGTGTACTGAGAGTAGATTAATGAGAAAAAATGAATTTCAACAATGGTAGAATCAGGCTGTAGCATAACAAAATTTACAAAACTGAAGAGGGTCTGAATGCACTGTACTTCTCTCCCTGGAGGAGTCAGCATGTAAGCATCAGAATAATGTAGAAGAGATATATGGGTAAATGTCCTAAAGAAGATCTGGCAAATTAGTACTTTTGTCTTGAACCATTTATATTTCTCATGTCATTGGAAAACAGGACTATTTTTTACAATAATATATTAGAATTGGGGGTGGTGGTGGAATGGGCAATCATTGGAAAAATAGACTTGTGAAAGACTTTTGATTGGAAACATGGAAATTTCAATCTTAAGAGGGAAAAATAGTAAGAAAAAATAAAATGTGCAAGAAAAAAGTAAAACAAAGAGAAAAGAAAGAGTATAATAATGAAAAAGAAAACTTGTCTGAGTACCGTGTTTCCCCAAAAATATGTCCTGTCCTGAAACTAACGACTTGCCACATTTTTTTGCGTGGGCAAAAATATAAGCCCACCCCCAAAAATAATCTCCTTGGACAACTCCCCTCTGGCCAGGCAGAGCACCGCTCACTGACCTAGTGTTATCCCGAAGGCGCCAAGCCGCGGGAGCCGGGGGGAAGGCGCTCATGTTGCTTGACGCCTTTGGGATACCGCTAGGTTGGGAGTAGCATTCTGCCTGGCCGGAGGGGGAGTTGCTGGGCGGCTGCTCCCTTGCGAACTGGCTCCCGAAGAGCCGGGCACAGCCTCAGGGATGAAGCAGCCATGAGGTGACCACGCTCATGAGCAAACCCTCTCTCCAGCCGAGCAGAGCGCCATTCACTGACCTAGAGGGTATCCCTAAGGCGCCAAGGCATGTGGCGCTCTGCCCTGCTCCCCAGCTCCCATGGCTTGGCACATTCAGGATACCCCCTAGGTCAGTGAATGGAGCTGTACCCAGCTGGAGAGGGGGTTGCACGATTTCCCTTCACTTATCTATAAGCAAATCCATAAATGTTAACTTTTCAATCCTACTGACAGCAAAAAAATGGCTGCAGAACTTTTCAAATAAATACTTAATTTTAATATTGAAAAATAAATCTAGTTTATATTCCTTCCTTTTATTTCTGAAAGTGTTAATCTTTAGTTAATTAAAAGATTATCACATAATTTTACTTCTCCTCAATTGTTCTTTATCCAGCTGCATAGATAGCTTCAAGGATTTAACAAAACTCTTTTGTAGATCCAATAAGACAAGATTTTTTCTGTCATACTCTAGGTTTGCCATCTGTATCTCCCCTTTATTTTTTAAAAACTTCAGCTAGTTTCATTTGTATATGCTCAAAATATCATTTTCCAAATTATTCATTTGGCCTATCATTTATAGTTCTACATTCAGTGCTTTTTCTGTCTTATCAAAATTTGCTCCACATTTGTTGTTTCTTCATTGACATATTTTGGACATAATTTATCCAGAATCAGACATCATACTATAACTGATATTATAGCTACTACAGTAATTTTTGGATCCATTCTTCAAAAATCTCTTTAATATTCTAATGTTATAATCTTTTGTGTCATTTTGTAAAACCCAGTTTACAAAAGGTATGTATTTTTTCCTTCTACTTAAAATCTTTAGTCCCATCTCATATCTAGTTTCTGAAATCATAAAAATTGATTTTCTTTGTTATGAAGATAGTCAAGATAGTCAAAATAGTCAAAATAACTCGGTTCTCCACAAGAAGCTATTTATTTTTATAGATATTTACAAAACCTTATAATAAAACTCAATATTCCAAATACATCTAGACCCATAGCTTTTTATAACTTTCTCAGAACAAAATCTTGTTTAGTTTTTTGCTGATTATTTCACATTCTTTAAGGTCTTATGTTTGTGGTTTTTTTTCCTTCATTATTGAAGGTAAACTCATTAGGAGAGTTTTCAAACTTGTCATTTCAATGGTCTCTAATGGCTTTAAATGGTCAATAGACAATTTCCCAACGTGTTTAGAAAGTGAGACTTGCAAACTTAGTGTCTTTTAATAGGCTCTGTTGCAGTTGTGAGCATGCCTAAGCTCTTTGTCTCCCAGCACATGGAAGACTTCTGTCCTTGTGAGTAGTACCTGTCCAAAATACATATTAGTGGGGTAGGAAGATAATGGGGATTTTGCAGTAAACTTCCCCCAGGAGTAGGGAGGGAATGGGGATTTGCAGGATCCTTCCCCTGCCATGCCCACCAAGTCATGCCCACCAAGCCACACCACACCCACCAAGCCACCCCCACAGAACTGGCATTAAAACAATTGAATTCCCCACTGTGGAGTTTCCAATTCTTGATATAACTTTCAAAGCTTCTTGGAAATATCTCTGGATATTTCAAACTGTCCCTTTAACTTTTGATAGTAAAAAAGTTGGCTTAGATTCTAAAATGAAAATCTTAGGTATTAATAACATATCAGCTATTTTAGAATCTGCTAAAGCATCAGGTTTGTATTGTGATAATAAAACATTTTTTAACTGGATGTACATTCATTTTGGCATTGCTGATGAAGAAAATTCTGTTTGCAGTTGCTGAAAAGTTTTAAAATGACCATTAAAGAATAATGGATCTAATGTAATTATATCCTTTTTTGTTTATAATTTCCAATAAAAACTTTTACTACTGATTTACTAATGACAGTTAAGTTCCATAAGATGCTATATCTGAGCCAAAACAATCACCTAACAGCATACAAATATGTATTAGTGCTAAGAATGTTGGGAACATTACATTAGTCTCAATAAGCTTTAACTAATAATTGCCAAGATTTCAATGACTAAGTACAATAACTTTTTAGCCATAGTTGCAATTTGTTAAAAAAAAAAGATTTTGATAAATGGTCTAAGATACTTTTACATACATGGTATGGTAAAATAAATGAAGTTAAAAATGAATAAAGCTCCTAGACTGGTTTAAGTTTAAGAGTGATACCTACATTCATTCCCACCCCCTTAAAAGTTCTTTTTTTATCAAATTGATTGACTTTGGGGGAGGAAGGTAAAACAACTAGAATCTCTATTTCCAAGTTATATTTTTCTATGAAAAATGTGGATTTTACTCTTCCAGATTTTGTGGATGTTAATCCTTGAGATTTTTAGATCTTGGATATCAATGACTTTACTTTTTATTAGAATGATGTTTTTTAACAAATTCTTTGTAATTTTTTCTTATATAAACCTCTTTATGGAAAGGACCATTTTTAGTAAGTTGTAGGAAGGATGTTGGGGGATGCATGAGTTCTCCTACTATGATCAAAATGTCAACATGATGATTGCAATGCTATTACTGAAATCTGCCTAGCTTTATATGAAGCACACATGCAACACATATAATGAAGAGAGGAAGGATGGATTGTACCATCACAATCAACACTGTGATTTTTCTGACCAAAAGGATAAACCAAAGTGGCTGTAGTGGCTGTAGTTTCCTGTTTTTTTACATAGTCAGAGGGAATCCTGGCAGTGGATTAAAAATGAAACAAATTGTGATTCCACAAAGTTTCAAATCAGACTTAGTGAAATTTGTTCAAGTGACATGGAGCAAAAAAGGAAATAAATTGTCAGGTCACATGGGGCAAAAAAATAAACTCACATCTAATGAAACTTCAAAGATATATAATCACCACTACCACCGGTAGTGGTTTCGCGGCCTGGGTCACCAGAACTGGCAGCAATTCAGGCTGCCACGCCTCCGAACCAGTTCTCCGATCGCCACTATCTTGTTTTTCAGTTCTGCGCATGCACAGAATAATTTCTATTGCAGTGTGCATGCACGCACGCGCGCAAAGCACATACATGAGTGAACCGGCAGTAGTGCCAGCCGGAACCCACCCCTGATATCTATATATATTTGAGGAAGCAGGAATGTCAGAAAGAAATGGCAAAAGAGCAAATGAGATCTGCTAAAATTGAAAGGTATACAGTGGAACAAATCAACAATGGCTTAAAATGTAGATCTATGAAATCTGAGCATCTGAATGAGGTACTTTGCAAATTAAGCTGCCTCAACATTCAAAAGTCCACATAAGTACTTCACTAGCCTTCATGCTTTGCCACAATAAAATTCAGGAAGATCCAGGATGAAAGGTAGAATATTTGCAAAAGAGTTTAGAATTATTTGGAATTGCAAACATTGACAGCTGCTGCCACTCATTTGAAACCTTAATCACAAAGTCTAAAATGCAGTTAAATAAATAAACATTGGACAGCTAGTTGAGTACAATGGTTATAGCACCAGGCTAGAAACCAGGAGACGAAGGTAAGGTAGGTAAGTGGCTTCCAGTTCATTCGTTCTCTTTCTCAGCCTTAGGAAGAAAGCACTCACAAGCATTTCCAAAAATGTTGTCAAGAAATGCAGGATTTGTCCAGGCAAACTTTTCAGAAGTCAACAGAAATTAAGTAAAATAACTATATGTACAGAGGCAGCTGAAGGGAGGTGATGATCTGAATGAAGAAAATGACATAACATAGTGCAAGCTCTGCAAAAATTTTGCGTGTGTTGTAATGTCACTCACTCACACAAAAGGGACAGAGCTTGTGTCATGATGCAGCACTTAGATTTAAAAATACATCTTTGATCCTGACTATTGAATGGATACCAACTCAGTATAAGGCTTATTTTTCAAAATTGTATTAAACCAGTATTTTATAAAAAAAAATAATCACTTTAACTCTTCCAGACATCTTGGAATTTATTTTAATAATAAAAAGGCACTTTCAATTACACACATACTTTCTCTCAGAAGAAAAAAAAAGTACAGGAACATTTTGTCAGTATGATATACAATGATACATGCAACTTTGATTAAGAAATGTATTCAAATATGCCCATTCATGTTGACATAACTATATTTAATGTTATCTTGATAAAGTATTCCTGTTACTATTGAGAGAAGCTGCAGCATGGACTTAGAATAATCTGCTATCCATACTGCCTTTTAGCAACAAAGCCCTTGCAATAGCAAACACTACTCCACTGTGGTATTCAAAGCTAATTTAGATTCGGTTACATTGATTTTGACTGACATTATGATATGGGAACAGCAAGATCCCAATAGACTGTATTGCTCAGTGATGCATAGATCTGTTTAAGGACTGAATGACAGTATCTGTCTGTGATTGTGTGTGTGCATGCGCGCGCACACACACACACACTCACTCACACATGCACGCTATAATTTGTTGGAACTCACACTTTAATAGTGCCAAAAATGTAAAAGTCTAACATACAGAGAAATAAAAAACTTTCTGGCATTTCTTCTCTTAGAAACTCGGCTACAACATAAATTTTTGAAATGCAGTTCTGAAGCAACCATGTGATGAAACATCAAATTGAAATGCAGCAATGAAGCCAAATGATGTTATAATTTCATCCATCTTAGAGCTCTGTTGCATGTTTGATAAATTGGCAGAATGGGAGGCTAATACTTGCTGTGTTTTTGTGAGACAAAGCTTATTTTATTATATTTCATTGATGTATAATTGTAGTAATACATTTTTTTAAAAGACAATGTATTGTTATTATTGTTGTTCTTTCTGCTTTCCTTTCACATTGTAGTGGTCTATTTCCTAAAGCAAAGCTATCAATCCATAAAGTGACAAAGGGTTTGTTTATCAGGTGGCTCTGCCACAGAATCTGACACTGTAAGTCAACCAAATGTAGGGATAATAAACATGCTAGGCTTTAAAGTGCTGCAAGATTTATTGCTTTTCCACAGCAGAATGCAGTTGATATCTGTTGTGGTCCATTGGAGTGGATGGAAAGACAAAAAAATGAAAAGTAGTTAAGCACCATTACAACACAAACTCTGCAGGTTACATATTTTGTGTGACAATGACAGGCAAGTGTGAAATAGTTTATTTTGTCAATCATAACCCAGGTTTTGTCCATTTAATATCACACTGGACAGCAGTGAAACTAAGTTGGACATACATTTGGAAGTTTATCTTTTAATTTCGTTTTTAAATTGTTATATTTTTAATTTTTGGAAATATAGGTAGAGTTTAAATTATTATAATGTATAATAAAACAGAATTAAGCTGAAAATCAGTGATCTACCCATACAATGTGACAGAAATTGCCCTGGTTGCAGATTAGACTTTTGTCCTGATATATATAAAATCTGCCTTTTTTTTCTGATAGTGATTTTAAAACATGCTAAACATACCCATGACCCATTGGATCATCCTTTTCAAAGGTGTGAATGAACATGAGTAGATGGTTACTGATTTTGCTTCAAAATTAAATTTATTATAGGAAAAAACTCTTAACTTCTTTTTCCTCATCTAAAAGCAACATACAGCTAACTGTTCTAGAATATCAGTTTCTCCAGCATATTTTTTATAGTTTGTCCTTGCACTTTATGTATAGTGAGAAGAAAGCATGGCTGTATTGGGAATTATATCCTTTGAAAAGAAAGATCTTTAACTTCTGATAAATTAAGTATGATTCTTGGTACTACCGATATGACAATGTCATTTTTTGAATGAATCAATTTTACCTTTGCTACAATGAAATTCTTGTTGGGTTCTTCCATGATGATCCATGTTCCATAGCAAAGCCTTAGATGAGTCAAATTTTTCATTAAAATGACATGAAATGTTCAATTCCAATGAATGTGGTGAGAGTCCAGAAAGTCCGATTAAATCAAGGAATAATGTTGAAAAATGAATAGTATTAACTCCTTCTCTAACATTTCCAGAGTAATGTCTTCCTTTCATTTTTCTAGAGAAGCATCCAATGCATGTGGAATGGATTTTTCTCATCATTTTCTCATCATTTAATTGAAGGGAACTAAAATAGCATTATTTGAGAATAGTTTGCAGGATTATAAATATTGGGTGGATGAAATATACGCGTTCTTCCATAGATCTTCCTTGCAGAATATTATTTCCAAGTTATTTATTTCATCATTTTGATTTTTCAAAATCTTCTCTTTTCCAACATACAAGAAGAGCTTACCTTTCTTTCTCCTTCACTCAATTGCATGTTTCTTTTCAATTGAAACTTGACAATTTTTCTCCATACTTATGATTTTTTTTGATCCACGAATTCCCCACAGCAGTTTTATTTTACAACTCATTTTACAACTGATACAAGTTGTTGGAAATCACCATAACAAAATCCAACCAAAAGCCTCACTCTTGCCACATATCATAAAGAGTCTGGGTCTACAACTTCAAAGCTTTCTTACACAATCATGACACTTTCATCCAAACAATAAGTCTCACACATTGAAGTAAATTTGAAGTGTAACTTGAGTCTTGAATGTGCTATCCTTCAATCAGGTATCAGTATTGCTGCAGTACCAAATGATGCTACAGCAATAGCAACATCACCATCTCCCCTAACTTTAGTGGGAATCAACTTGGTAACAATAACTTTTTTCTATCAACATACAGTGTTTTCGCAAATGGATCATGTTTGCAACAACCATTCATTCTGTTAAAGGTTCTTGCCATATCTATTTACTTGCACACAGCATTATCTTGAAAGAATGTTGTGAAGAGTGCACTTGAAAGCGAATAACTGCTGGCTCCCTCTCATGAATTTAAAATCCAAATATCAATGCAAGAACTTCAGAGGAACCAATATATCTGCCTGTCAAGTACTGTGTGATTTCATCTTCTCTGTTCAATGCAAAAATTGCCTGATCACTCCCCTTCATGGTATACTTGATGGATTTGATGGCTTTGACAGATGAGCATATTTCTACATTGAGATGACAATTGAACATCTTAAAAATTTGTGCATTACAGTGTACCACCAATTGAGAAGTTATCTGCTCCTTTCAGAGAAACTAATATTGCAGTTGCTGTTAATTTATTTTTTGAATAATCTTGTCATTGAAAGAAGATAATCTGAATGCCGACACAGCATTCTGGAATATCAAACTTTCTGGAGCCTAAGAACCTGTTTGTTGTTTGCTATTATTCCTTTTTAATGTTCTGCAACCCCTGTTGTCTGCATCTCAGAGGCAAGGCGCAATTAATTGTCCTGAACACAAATGGTGGGGGAGGGGCTCTTCAAATGGCAGCTAATAATTTCCACACTTTAAACTCGACTATAGAAAAATTGTTGTAAACATTATATCTTAAAAGATGGCTTATACTTGAGAATATTCAATCATGTCCCAATCAATACATTTATGCTTATTTTGTAATCATCAACCAAAAAAAGTCAAAAGAATTGAAATGCCCATATTAAAATGTGATGTAAAATACATTTATTGCTACTTGTTCTATGCATCTGCAGCCTAATAATTTTTTTGTGAGGATGGATAGCAAACAATCCCTTTTTTGTATGTGAACTAAAATTATTTAAACAACGATGTGCTATTTAAAGGTACACTGAAAGAAACTTGAACTTATAAATTAGTAAAATTTAATTTTACTTTTGTAATAAAAGATTACTACCTTTCAGTAAAGTAATGACATTATAATTTAGCACTTAATTGCAAAAAAAAATATTAATTGCGAGCTAAAATAGATTATGGATCAGGGTTTTTCTTTAATGCTTTTAATGTTAAAATTCTATACTGACATTAATTCAGTATAATTAACTTCAGTAATACACTATAATTAAGTTCAGATTTAACAAAATTAATGGAGATCAGCAACTGCTCATTTTATTTCATATTACATACCTAAAAACAATAGGAATGTATTTATGATAAGTGAATCTTTAACATAATTTTCTGTGCTACTAATTTTTAATAGTTAATATGGAATACCTTTTACATTTCCATCTTTTATTTCAGATCAATGAACCTTACACTGACACCAAAATCACTATTTTATAAGTTTTGCATTTATCACTAATTCAGATGGTAAATTTTGACTTATATATTAGTTTTCTGTATTATGTATTATTTATAGTAGTTTTACTTGGATATTGTCTATACTATAGTAACATTAATTGTTGTAGTTATAAGTTATATAGTTATAATAATGCAGTGTGTATTATTAAACCACAGTGAGTCAAAAGCAGGAAACAGCATTTAACTTTAATATATACAGATACAAAACTGGTTGTGGACCAATGGAATACTAAAGACTAGTACTTACATGAAAACAATACATTAGTTTGAACTCCGCCAGAGTGAACCTAAAAATATATTTTGTCATGAAAATAGAAAATAGAGATGACATTTTTATAGGATCATGGTAAAACTGGTGCATGCTGCCATCAAAAAATGAATGATTCTTCAAAGTTCTTAAAGGTAGATTTTTTTGGCGGGGGGTGGGGAACAGCAGAGAAGTTTGCTCATTTTGTCTTCCATTACAATTTAATTGAGCATGGTGAGCCAAGGAGGTTGCCAACCTGTCAAAAGGTAAAATATATTTATGTGTACTTCATGGCGCCTCTTAATACTAAAGGTTTCCAAATGCTGCACTTAAATGTATTTGTACCAGGGACTTTCATCTGTCTCAACCAAAGCAATGTTTTATTTTCAATATTGCCATTAGTAAGTCTGAGAAAGCTAGTAAATAATCCTACTTAGTCGTGCTTAGATTTTTATGAAATAAAGTCAGTGCAAAAATACCATTGTAATTTATAATTTTATTTACTTAAAATAATATTCTGCATCATTCTTTCTCCTGATTAAGCAAATATCAATTGATTCTCTGTTTCTGCATTGAATGTACACATGTACATATTAGGCACGTTGAGAAAGTGTAGTCAGAATTTATTAAGAACTATTTATAGTTATATCATCTGTGAACAAACATGATAACTTAATTAAGTTGTTTACTTATGTAAGTTATGGGAGTAGAATGTGTTCACACAGAAAATAAAGTGAGAGCCTTATTGACTCTCAGCATTCAGCAATATTCACTATTTAAATTTAGTTTCCTTAGTCATTTCTATTCAAATAGGATGATAATACTTAAACAATTAAGCAACACTTAGTAATAAAAATAAAGCTGTTCATGTGCTGTCATATAAAATATGATTTTCTCTTTTAAACATGTATCTGAATATGTGGAATATTTATCATTATTTTATTTATTTAAAATATGCTTAAAATGAAAAGAATAAAAAAAATTGAGAACAACTTGGAGGTCTTCTAGTCCAACCCCTTGCCTGGGCAGGAAACCCTATATCATTTCAGACAAATGGTTATCCAACATCTTAAAGACTTCCAGTGTTGGGGCATTCACAACTTCTGGAGGCAAGCTGTTCCACTGATTAATTGTTCTAACTGTCAGGAAATTTCTCCTCAGTTCTATGTTGCTTCTCTCCATTGCTTCTTGTTCTACCCTCAGGTGCCCTGGAGAATAGTTTGACTCCCTCTTCTTTGTGGCAACCTCTGAGATATTGGAACACTGCTGTCATGTTTCCCCTAGTCCTTCTTTTCATTAAACTAGACATACCCAGTTCCTGCAACTGTTCTTCATATGTTTTAGTCTCCAGTCCCCTAATCATCTTTGTTGCTCTTCTCTTCACTCTTTTTAGAATCTCTACATCTTTTTACATCATGGTGACCAAAACTGAATGCAGCATTCCAAGTGTGGCTTTACCAAGGCATTATAAAGTGGTATTAACACTTCACGTGATCTTGATTCTATCCCTCTGTTTATGTAGCCTAGAACTATATTGGCTTTTTTGGTAGCTGCTGCACACTGCTGGCTCATATTTAAATGGTTGTCCACTAGGACTCTAAGATCCTTCTCAGTTACTACTATTGAGCAAGGTACCACCTATATTATACCTGTGCATTTCATTTTTCTTGCCTAAATGTAGAACCTTATTCTTTTCACAATTGAATTTCATTTTATTAGATAGTATCCAATGTTCAAGTTTGTCAAGATCCTTCTGTATCATAATCCTATCTTCTGGAGTGTTGGCTATTCCTGCCAGCTTGGTGTCATGTGCAAATTTGATGAGTTCCCCATTTATTCCCTCATCCAAATTATTAATGAAGATATTAAGAGTACTGGGCCTAAAACAGAGCTTTGGGGTACTTCGCTGCATACTTCCCTCCATGTAGATGCAGTGCCATTGAAGACTACACATTGAGTGCAGTTGGTCAGCCAGTTACGAATCCATCTGGTGATGCTGTCTAACCCACATTCTTCTACTTTATCTAGTAGTAGGTTATGGTCTACCTTATTAAATGCCTTACTAAAGTCCAAGTAAACTATATTGACGGCATTCCTCTGGTCCACTAATTTTGTCACTTTGTCAAACAATGCAATAAGATTAGTCGGGCAGGATTTGTTTTTGACAAACCAATGTTGGCTTTCGGCTACTACTTTGTTTAATTCTAGGTGTTTGCTAATTCATTGCTAGATTATCTTTTCCAGAATCTTTCCTGGTATTGAGGTCAGGCTGATAGGTCTGTAGTTTCCTGGATCTATTTTTTTCCTTTTTTGAAGATGAGAACCACATCAGCTCTTTTCCAGTCCTCTGACAGTTCCCCGGTACTCCAGGATCTCTGAACGTTCAGTGGTTCTGAGATCTCATCTGCCAGTTCCTTCAGAACCCTGGGGTGTAATCAATCCACCAATCAGTCCTGGTGATTTGAACTCATTTAGGGTAGACAGGTGCTCGCTTACCATTTTCTTCCCTATTTCAATTTGTGCTCCTAATCTGGTTTTTATGGTGCTGTTGATAAAACAGGTTGAACTGTTTATCCCTTTGTGTAAAGACAGATGCAAAAAATGAGTTAAATAGTTCTGCTTTCTCCCTGTTGCTTGTCATTTTCCTTGCCACTTTCTCCCAGCAATGGACCAATTGTTTCCTTAACTTTTGTCTTGTTTTTAACATGTTGGAAGAAGCTTTTTGTTATTTTTTACTTTTGTGGCAATCCTTTCTTCATTGTGAGCCTTAGCTTTCCTTTCTTCATTGTGAGCCTTAGCTTTCCTTACTTCATCTTTACAGGCTTGGCTGTTTGCTAATATTCTGCCTTAGTTATGCCCCCCTCTTTCCACTTTTTATACTTATCATTTTGTCTTTTAATTTGTCAGAGAGTTCTTTATGCAGCCATGCTGGTGTCTTTTGGCAGCTGTTATTTTTCTTCTTCATTGGTATTGTGCTAGACTGGACTTTGTAATCTCATTTTTCAAAATTTCCCAAGCTTCTTGAGTTGTTTTCCCCTTCAGGATTCTTATCCATGAAATTCTTCCCAAGCTCTCTCTAAGTTTATTGAAATTAGCTGTCTTAAAGTTCAAGACTCTAGTTTGATTTTGTTCTACTACTTGCGTTTGCATAATGATGAATTCCAATATTGCATGGTCACTTGCCCCAGGGTTCCTGTGGCTTCAACACCTTCTATCATTTCCCCTCTGTTAGTGAGAATTAAGTCAATATGGCTGATCCCCTTGTTTCCTTCTCTACTTTTTGGGAAACAAAGTTGTCTGCTAGGTTCGTTAAGAACCTGTTGGATCTTCCACTTGGTGCAGTTTGTTTCCCAGTTAATGTCAGGGTAGTTAAAATCTCCCATTACTATTGTGGTGTGCTTCCTACATACCTTAGTTAGCTGACTAGCAAAATGTTCATCTACTTCCTCTGCTTGGTTGGGTGGCCTGTAGTATAGACCTATAGCAATGTCATTTCCCCCCAACCTTTAATATTGACCCAAATGCATTCAAGATAGTTCTCATCATTGTTGTGCTCTATTTCTGTAGAAATGTACTTATTTCTTATATATAGTGCAACTCCACCTCCTCTTTTATTTGGTCTATTTCTTTTAAATAATTAAAATCCTTCTAGCTGTATGTTCCATTTCACCCCATCAAGTTTCTATAATGGCAACAATATTGTATCTGCCCTCATTTACTTGAATTTCTAATTCACCATGTTATTCTTCATACTCTGTGCATTGGTGTATAGACATTTGAGTACATTTTGATTGACCCTGTGTTTACTGTCTACATAACCTGTGTGATGCCTCACTGCCCCTATTTTCTTGCGACTTGTATGATTCATGCACATGGTATGGCACTCACTATTAAATGTTTGGTTTTGCTTGACATCAGGAGTTATAATCTTACCCGCACAAACATCTATGTTACATGCACTGATAACCCTATGCATTTTAGATTGCTGGGGGCAGAAATGTTCTGTATCAATTAATTCTCTGTCCCCGCTGTTCAGTTTAAATGCTTATTCAGAAAATCTGTGAATTTAATGCCACGTAACTCAGTCCCTTTCTTGGATGGGTGCAAACCATCTCTTTTGTACAGTTTTTCATTGGACCACCTGCAGACCTCATGACTAATAAAACCAAAGCCTTCCCTTTTACACCACTCCTTTAGCCATACATTCAACTCTGCTACATGCTGGCCCTTCCCTTTTGTTCCTTATATACTGGTAAAACCTCTGAAAAGATAAGCCTACAACTTATACTACTAAGTTCATAATCCAAGCTCTGGAAATCATTCTGCACAGAAAGTACATCTTTTTGGGACAGATCATTTGTGCCAAGATGTATAATAGCATCAATGTCACAGTCCTTATTTGCATTCTTGACTATCTTAAGAATATGCCTCTTGTCTCTGCTGGCAGTAGCACCTGGCAGACACCTGAACTATTTCAAAACCTCCATATCCTTTCCTAAATTTACCTTACGATTGAATCACCAACCAGAAGGTGACTTCTCTTTTTGCATACCTTGCTCTTCTGTGCGACTGATGTGTGGTACCTGGTTCTCCATTTTTCCTTTCCGAAGAAAGTTCTTCATTTTGGACCACAATCCCCTGCTTATTTGAGTCATCATTATCATAACTACCTGTCTCTTTAGTATCCCCATTAAGTTCAGCAAGTGCGCTATATCTGTTATGCTGGGTCACAGCAAACGTTTTGTGTTTATGGTTCACAGCTGTCACCCTGCCAGCTCCCACGGTTGTCCAAACTGCTCTTCTCCTGCAGAATCTTTGCGGTAGAGGGGGCTGATAGCGTGGCATCTTCATAGAATGGAATGGCTGAATTGGACACCTAATTTCTGCTTGGAGAGCACAGATTAGAGATTCTAGATAAGTAATCTGCCTATGTAGACTAGTAATTTGTTTACAAAGGGGATAGTATCCAAATTTGAAAAGAGTACTGCGAAACACAGGTGCAAAACAGCTATTACATTGAACTAAGCCGGTCATTTTGAAATAAAATAAAATCACAATCTCAAGGGCACTAATCCAGACTGTATTATTGTTATTTGGTTTATAGATATATGATTCTCTTCTTTGTCTCTCTGACTCCCCCCCTTGTATCCAGTAGCTCCAATCACCAGCTTCAGGAAGGTTCAAATGAAATGGAGTTAAAGGGCCCTACCTTAGCCCTCTTTATCTCTCTGACTCCCCCCTTGTATTCAGCAGCTCCAATCACCAGCCTCAGGAAGGTTCAAATGTAATGGAGTTAAAGGGCTCCTACCTTAGTCATCTTTATCTCTCTGACTCCCCCCTTGTATCCAGCAGCTCCAATTACCAGCCTCAGGAAGGTTCAAATTTTATGTCAGTAATGAAATGTCCTGTGATATGTCCCAAACCAACTGGAGTTTTGACTTGTATGTATTTACATGTGCATATAATAGTTGTTGACTTTAAATTGATTGCTTAATAACTATTTTAAATTATTTTGGCTCAGAAGGGCATTTTACAATACATAAAGCACTTCAGACCATCATAAAATGTCACACTATCTCCTTCCTGCAGTCATGTGATCTGGGTCCTTCACCACAGTCTGCACTTGCAACTAGTTGCCAAGCATACCAAGATCATGTGATCATATGAAAGAAGAATTTCCCTTCTTTTCATGGGAGAGAGGAAGATCCATGCCATCAACATACATGCTCTTCCAGTCATCAGGTATAGTGGCTGCTGGTATAGTGAATTGGCCAAAGAAGGACATGGAAACCATCAATGTGAAGACCCAGAAGTGCCTCACTAAGTATGGAAGTTTATGCCTTAAGACCAAAACCAAAGTCTGTACAACAGATGGAAAGAGAACAGTTGGGGTTTGGTGAGTATCTAAGTCATGGATGAAACCCAGAACATCCAGGAGTATGTCAGTAAGATGGCACTAAAAATTACCTGCTGATAGAATATTTGCGGCATCAGCAGATGTGGGAGAAAACCAAGCAAGACAAGACTCTGCATAGGATCTACTGTAAATAGATAAATGAAGTGGCAGATATTTGGAAATTCTACTAGTTCTGGAAAAGAATGGATTACAAAAACAGCATGAAGTCACTGATCATAGCATCACAAATCCCAGGAATGTTGTCAAAGCTCTCTATCCATAAAACTGCAGTGCTATAACAACTAAGATCCTGTTCAGAACCCTCAAACTCCAAGGTCTCTGATAGAGGACCTGAGACTGAGGAAGACACAAACCATAACAGTGAGAGAGGAATTTCATTCAAAGTACCATAACTTTCAGTTTGTTTTAACATCAGTCACATTTGCATGTCAGAACTATTTTTGTTTGTGTAATGGCCGTTTTCTGCTACAAAAGAGGTTGCATGTGCTCATCACTCTTTTTATTGCCCACTTTTCATATTTTTGTTCCAAAAAGATGACAAATTCACAGTCATTATCTTATATAAAATTAGCATAAGTGCCCTAAAAATCCCCAAATTTTCTAGCTGTGATGGCACAGGGCTGGGCACAAAAGCAACACAGCTGGGTGAAAGCTTAACTCCCTTTTATTGCTCTAACTCCCCTCCCCCCAAAAAAATTCCCACAGTTGACTGTAAGTCCAAGAACAACACTCCAAACACATACACACCTTCACTAGTTCTTGGCTGTTGTGAGTCCAGAGAAGCAGCCAGTTCTGAAAGCAGACAGAGTTTAGGAAACTTGGTTCCAGAGAGTCTCTATTGCACGAAGGGATCGCTGGAACTGCAGCACAACCCAAAGTAGAACTGTGTCACTGAGTACTTGCCCACAATCTGGCTAGGCAAAGCAAGGCAAGTTGCATCCAGGCAAAAGAAAGCTAGGCAAAGATGTCAGTAACTGCAAGTGTGGCTAGAAAAAGCCAACATTTATTTATGACAAGCTCTCCTCCGAATGGCATTTCTTTAAATTTTATTCCCAAGCTGAGCCTTGTAACGAGGGGTGGGCCACCCTCCTCCTGAGTTGTCTATTCATCCAGCACTGATCCTGCCTTCTCTGTTCTTGAGGATAGGGTGGGAGAGACAATTCTTCTTCTCTGGAGCTCCACTGCTCCTGTGCCCCGCTGCATACACTTTCGTCTCCCCTCGCTTGCTTGTCCTGAGCCATCTCTCCATTGCTGGCAATCCTTCCAAGGCCCAAAGGACCTGGGATTGCATCATCCTTGTTGGGAGTATACTCCTAGTGTTGGGTAGGCAATATATATCTATATACAATAACAAATGGTCGTTGTTGCTTTAAATGAGTGGATGTACTTAACAACTTTAATTAACTTTACAATAAGAAGGAGTCAAGAGAGCTCACTTTCTCTCTCTGCTTGTCCTATGCTTGATGACTTGATAACTGGAATGTGAACTGCGACTGCAAGCTATTGTTTGTTCTTTGAATTGTGTTTGGACTAATATCTAGTATCTACTATCACTGCTTGTGAAGCAATTATCAGTAGTAAAGCTACTTGTTTTTACTAGCAGTGTCTGAAACTCTATTCATGTGTTTCTACTAGCAACCTTCTTTCTCTCTAGCTGTACATTCCACTGCACTACTTTCTGTCTCCCAATGGAGATACCACTAACAATCCCGCTCCTCCAGTCATTCCTCCAGGGCCAGCTAGGCCGTGCTATCCTCCTCTATTGGCCCTGGCTCCATCTCGTCCTTCTCCTCGGACCCAGGTTCCGATGGAGCCATAACACTAGCTCTTTGAAAATGCTGATGAGAGTAAGATAGAAGTTTCATGAAATAATCTGTTTACATGGGACCTTCTAAGTTGTTGTTTCAATCTCTGGAGTGAAGAAAGTCAAGAGACTTTTTTTTTGTTTTTTGCCTTCAAGTTCATACTGTTTCCAAACTGATTGTAACCAATCGCCACAATTTTCTTGGCAAGATTTAAGAATGCCATACTTCCTTCCTAGGACTGAAAGAGAATGACTGTGCCAAGGACATCCAGCTGGCTTGGGCTAACAAGCTGGCTTTCAAAAGACTATTTGACGCTAAAACCAACCTTCTATGAATTTTTGAAGTGTGCATGTGTCTGTGCGTGTGTGTGTGTGTGCATTTGATGAGTTCACATGAAATATTTATTCAGCATCAAACTGAAATGACAAAATACGATATAGAAACAAAGAGCAAACCCACTCCTTTCTCACACTAAAAAGGTTACCTAGTGAAATATCTGTAAAACAACAACCATGCAAAACAACATCAAAGACTCCACAGGATTTTCATTTGTTAAGCTACCTTTCGTCCCTGCATGTATGTTGGTATACTAATTTTGTAAAAATAAGTCAATAACAACTAGTACAAGTTCTGCAGCTACCATATAGTTGCATTATATGTGGTTATAGCTGCACTTTCAAGACTTACATGGCTTTGCTTTTGTATTAATATAGGAAGAAAGAAGATATACTTTCCATTAGTTATTTACATTGAAATAAGTTATTTAATATCATATTTTCACAAGTATTATGGTGATCCTGGCATTTTAAAAAAGCAGCTTTTTATAAAATTAACCTTTTAAAGACAGTTGTTTCAGATCATTGAGCCTGTTTGCTATAGGAATTATTCATTTTTAGTGAATATAATTAAAGGAACAAATTACTTACTTTATCTACACACAGCCAATACTTTCTTTATGAAAATAGATAATAAACACAGACATGATTTCATTGCAAAGAGAGACCATAAACCTACTGTAGGATATACAGGTGAAACTCGAAAAATTAGAATATTGTGCAAAAGTTCATTTATTTCAGTAATGCAACTTAAAAGGTGAAACTAATATATGAGATAGACACATTACATGCAAAGCAAGATAGTTCAAGCCATGATTTGTCATAATTGTAATGATTATGGCTTACAGCTCATGAAAACCACAAATCCACAATCTCAGAAAATTAGAATATTACATGCAATCAATAAAACAAGGATTGTACATAGAACAATATCGGGCATCTGAAAAGTATAAGCATACATATGTACCCAGTACTTGGTTTGGGCCCCTTTTGTAGTAATTACTGCCTCAATGCGGCGTGGCATGGAAGCTATCAGCCTGTGGCACTGCTGAGGTGTTATGGAAAACCAGGATGCTTTGATAGCGGCCTTCATCACTTTTGCATTGTTCGGGCTCATGTCTCCCATCTTTCTCTTGGCAATGGCTGATAGATCTCTATGGGGTTCAGGTCGGGTGAGTTTACTGACCAATCAAGCACAGTAATCCCACAGTCATTGAAGAAGTTTTTGGTGCTTCTGGCAGGGTGGACAGGTTCTAAGTCCTGCTGGAAAATGAAGTCAGCATCCCCATAAAGTTCGTCTGCGGAAGGAAGCATGAAGTGCTCCAAAATCTCCTGGTAGACGGCTGCATTGACCCTGGACTTAATGAAGCACAGTGGACTAACACCAGCAGATGACATGGCTCCCCAAAACAACACAGATTATGGAAACTTCACACTGGACTTCAAGCATCTTGCAATATGTGCCTCTCCATTCTTCCTCCATACTATGGTCCTTGGTTTCCAAATGAGATGCAAAAGTTGCTCTCATCAGAAAAGAGGACTTTGGACCACTGAGCAACAGAGCAAGTCTGTTTTCTTTAGCCCAGGTAAGATGCTTCTGATGTTATTTGTTGTTCAGGAGCGGCTTGACAAGAGGAATACAACATTTGAAGCCTATGTCCAGGATCTGTCTGTGTGTGGTGGCTCTTGATGCACTGACTCCTCTTCAGTCCACTCCTTACGAAAGTCCCCAACACTTTTGAATGGTCTTTTCCTGACAATCCTCTCCAGGCTGTGGTCATCCCTGCTGCTTGTGCACCTTTTTCTTCCACACTTCTCCCTTCCACATAACTTTCTATTAATGTGCTTTGATACAGCACTTTGGGAACATCCAACTTCTTTTGCAATCACCTTTTGAGGCTTTCCCTCCTTATGGAGAGTGCCAATGATGGTTTTCTGCACAACTATCAGGTCAGTAGTCTTTCCCATGATTGTGATTCCTACTGAACCAGACTGAGAGACCATTTAAAGGCTCAGGAACCCTTTGCAGGTGTTATGGCTTAATTAGCTGATTAGAGTGGGACACTTTGAGCCTAGAATATTGCACCTTTTCACGATATTCTAATTTTCTGAGATTGTGGATTTGGGTTTTCATGAGCTGTAAGCCATAATCATCACAATTATGACAAATCACGGCTTGAAGTATCTTGCTTTGCATGTAATGAGTCTATCTCATATATTAGTTTCACCTTTTAAGTTGCATTACTAAAATAAATGAACTTTTGCACAATATTCTAATTTTTTGAGTTTCACCTGTATATGGTAGGAGACTAGATTGTTAATTGCTATGAACAATGCTTGTATACATGCATACAATTTCCTTCCCATAAAAATCAGATGTGCAATTTAATGCTTCTCAAAACCCAAGTTTCTTATTTAATTCTCCACTGCAGGTACTATTAATGCAATTTTATTGAAAAGAATCCATAAAGGAGTGTAAAAAGAATGCAGAAGTATTTCTACTATACTGAAATATCAGAAGTATTTTTTAAAATGTGTAGAATTATTTTACTCCATGTTAAACCTCACATACTACTACATTTGCACAGAATTATGAATGAGTGATTTTAAAAGTTTTAGAAAGAGATTATCAGAAATTTCCATAGTACATGCCTACTTAAAAATCAAGTTGCAATGTTATTTGACTTAGAATAATGACAAACAATGTTTCACTGTTATGTTGCTTATAATGGATAGGAGCAATTGTGTGTTCTATTTTGCTTGCTTACTATTAACTTTTTTTTTCTTTCTTTCTTTCACTTTTAAATTCATAGAATAACAGAAGCTCTTGTTCATATTTGCTAGTAAGTCAATCTTTCTTCCCGGCATCTAGAGATGACCTCTTCAGACCTAAATATTTATCAAGTCAGCAGTTTATTCCCTTAGGCCTCTATCTTGAGCCTTTTCCTCTTCTAGTCACGTCTATCGAAGGACTTTATACATCCCCGTGAGGAAATAAACTAATCTGCTTCCTTTTAAAGAACAAGAATGACACCTTTACTGACTAGACTTTATCTGTGAGATCAGAAAGCCAATAAAGAGAGACTTCATCTATTTGGAAAATGTTCTTGGCAATATTAGCATTATAATTGGAACAGAGTTGGTGTCATGTCATCAGTGAAAGTTTGTTTATTGTTATAATATTCAGTAGCCTCGTATTTATTTTAAAATAATTCTGATTTAAAATTACATTAAAAAGTTGTAACTAATTTTACAGTTCACAGGGAGCTCTCAACTTACAACAGTTCATTTAGTGACCATTCAAAAATTTAATGGCACTGAAAAAAATGGCTTATGACCCTTTTTCATACTTACAAACATTGTAGCATCCCCATGATGCATGTGATCAAAATCCAGATGCTTGGCAACTGACTCATATTTACAGTATGCTGCTGCAATGTCCCGGGGTCGTGTGATCTCCTTTTCTGACCTTCTGACAAGCAAAATAAATGGAGAAGCTAGATTTACTTAACAGCCGTGTTAGCAACTTAACAATTGCAATGAATTACTTGGCAACTGTGGCAAGGAAGTTCGTAAAATAGATCAAAATTCAACAACTGTCTCACATAGCAACAGAAATTTTGGCCTCAATTGTGATCATAAATTGTATTTGTATACATTTTCAAACCATTGTAAATGTAATAAGCATGCCTTTTGAAAAAAAAATCTTATACAATCTGAAATAACTTAACAACATTATTGTGTATGTATGGAATAAAAAAATTAGCATAAGTGCCCTAACAATCCCCAAATAAATAAATAAATCCCCTGGAATAAAAAAAAATACATTTACAGTATTTTATTGCCCATCTCCAGGTAATTTCTTGAATTTCCTGAATTTCCTTTTCCTGAATCGCTTGCTCAGAACTCAACCAAAGCCTTAGTGGAAGCCTGGCAGAGGGCAGCCACTGGGGCCTTGGATCACATTGTGCCTTTGCAGCCTCTGACCCAGTGTCGATCCTGGGTAGCTCCCTGGTTTACTGAGGAGCTCCGGGAGATGAAACACTGGAAAAGATGCCTAGAGAGTGGTTGGAGGGTAAGCCGGTCCGAATCTGATCGAACACTAGTAAGAATTCATATTAAATCCTACTTAGTGGCGATGAAAGCGGCAAAACGGCAACATTTTTCCACTCTTATCACGTCCACAGATAACTGCCCAGCCGCCCTGTTTAGGGTAACCGTTGCTTACTTAACCAAGGAACTGGGAAAGACCCCTTGCAACGTAGGGCTAAAGAATTTGTTCAGTATCTGCAGGATAAAATCGCTCAGATCGGGACCGTCTTGGACTCTGACTGGGTAGATTCGGGCAAGTCGACGGAGATGAATCTTGTGGAAACTATCTGGGATGAGGGCATGGACAGGATTTTGGGGAGACTCAGTGCTGCCACTTGTGTGCTGGACCCGTGTCCATCTTGGTTAGTTTCGGCTTCCTGGGAGGTGACACGAGACTGGCTCCAGGAGAGGGGTTCTTTCCCACTGCCTTGAAGGAGGAGGTGGTGAAGCCCCTCCTTAAGAAGCCTTCCCTGGACCCAGCTTCTTTAGCCAACTATCACCCGGTCTCCAACCTTCGCTTTGTAGCGAAGGTTGTCAAGAGTGTGATAGCATGTCAGCTTCTCCAGTATCTGGATGAAGCTGTCTACCTGGATCACTTTCGGTCGGGTTTCAGGCCCGGGTACAGCACGTAGATGGCATTGGTTGTGTTGGATGATGTCTGGTGGGCCTGGGACATGGGCTGCTCCTCCATCCTGGTCCTATTAGACATCTTGGCGGCTTTCGATACCATCGACCATGGTATCCTACTGCAATGACTCGGGGGGTTGGGAGTGGGGGGCACTGTTTTATGGTGGTCCTCCTCCTATCTGTCAGATAGGTTGCAGTTTGTGTTGACTGGAGGACAGGGATCAACCCCAAGGTGCATCACTTGTGGGGTGCCCCAAGGGTCGGTTCTCTCGCCCCTCCTGTTCAACATATATATGAAACTGCTGGGCGAGATCATCCGTGGTTTTGGGGTACAGTATCATCAATATGCTGATGATACCCAACTTTTCATCTCTACCCCAAGCCATCCAAACGATACCCTCGACATGATGTCCTGATGCCTGCAGGCTGGATGGGGAGGAACAAGCTCAAGCTTAAACCCTCAAAGACTGAGTGGTTTCCATCATCCCGATTTGTGCATCTTGTTCCATCTTTGATGATAGGGAGAGAAATTTTAGCCCCCTCAAAGGGGGCCCACAATCTGGGAGTCCTCCTGGATACATGGCTTAGTTTAGAACATCTGACGGCCGTGACCAGGGGAGCCTTTTACCAGGTTTGCCTGGTACGTCAGTTGCGCCCCTTTGTGGATCAGGATGCTCTGTGCACAGTCACTCATGCCCTCATCCTTTCTCGCCTGGACTACTGCAACACTCTCTACATGGGGCTGCCCTTGAATAGCACCCAGAGGCTTCAGCTGGTCCAGAATGCGGCCACGCAGGTTATCATGGGGGTACCTAGGTGCTCCCATGTTACATCTCTTTAGCCGGCCTGCACTGGTTGCCAGTTGTTTACCAGGTGTGATTCAAGGTACTAATTATGACCTTTAAAGTGCTCCATGGCTTAGACCCAGGGTACTTCAAGACCACCTACTGCCACCCACTGGCCAGTGCGATCCCACAGAGTTGACCTCCTTAGGGTGCCGTCGGCCAGACAGTGTTGGCTAGCAACCCTCAGGGGGAGAGCCTTCTCTGTGGGAGCGCCTTCCCTCTGGAATGAGCTGCCCTCGGAGCTTCGTATAATCCCTGACATCCGGTCCTTCCAACGCGCCCTAAAAAGCTATCTTTTCCAGCAAGCCGGCCTGGCCTGAACAGAATAAAATAAATGATTAATTTAATTGTTAATTTTAATCTACTTTTAAAATTGTATAGTTAATATTCATTGGGTTTGTTTTTGGATACTTTATTTAATTTTCTTTTTAACTTTTGTAATATATGTTTTTTTTAATGTTGTACACCGCCCTGAGTCCTTCGGGAGAAGGGCAGCATACAAATCTAATAAACAAACAAACAAACAAACAACAAACTTTTTTAATTCAGTAGTTTATATACAAATGCCAGGTCTACATTAGTGTTGATTTTAATGCTAATTATTTTAATCAGGAAGGAAGGAAGGAAGGAAGGAAGGAAGGAAGGAAGGAAGGAAGGAAGGAAGGAAGGAAGGAAAATATTTTTTTCAGCAATAAAAATGAGAAAGCAACCAATATGTGTTGGATGGTGACTATTAAACACCATTAAAAGTACTCACGGCTCGAACCCATTGCAATGTATCTAGATTTATTCAGGTGGACTTTAATGAAGTCACCTTTTCTATCATCATAAGGGCCAGAAATACTGAATAAACTTTAAAATGCTAAAAATAGTTTTGGCAATTGATATCATTTGAGAAAGCACACATGATTTTTTTCTGTCCAACTATAGTTCCATATTCTATTCATTTAGCATGCTTCTTCATATCATAGTATTCTTACATCTCTTGTACCATTAAAGCTAGTTCTAGTCAGTGATAATGAGGGAGAACAGTTCAGTAGGCCGGTTGCTTCTTTGTGGAACATTGCAGAGGTCAGTTTTGTCTCTCATGTTAACATCTATATAAAACTCCTGGGAAAAGACATCCATAGGTTTAAGTCCAATACCAGTATAATAATTGTACTCAGGTATGCAGTAGGTAGGTAAGTAGGTAGGTAGGTAGGTAAGTAGGTAGGTGTTGTGTGTGTGTGTGTGTGTGTGTGTGTGTGTGTGTGTTTATTTTCAGGGAGTTTTTGTCCAGCTTTGGCTAATAATTAGCTCCTGCCTTACTTGAATGACAAGACCACTGCTAAGGACAGTGAAGTACAACAGGAATACTATAGCATCACTTTCTTAGTAATTTATTTTATTTTACTCTGTTATGTTACTAAGCATCAAATTACAGACATGACTCTGTAACGCAGAACAGTAAATGGGAAACCCTATATAAGGTGACAGAGTCAAGAAAACAAACAAGCTTTATCATAACTTCCATTCTCTAACTTTAATCATTGGGTAACGTGAACAAAACAATTTTCTGTCTCAGAGTGAAGTTAAATCTGAAGTGTAATGAAGTAACCATTTTCATGCCAAACTTTTTTTAGGTACCATGCTAAATAACATTATAAAGTTGGATGGAATAAACAACTGCCTGAAGTTGTGCTGATGATGTCACCTGTGCTGAAATTAATGTGAGTATTTTTGCTATACTTTACAGTTTTATATAATCCTCTAATCCAGTAGAGAAGATTAAAAACTCATTGGATGTTACTAGTAACACAATACTACACATATATACAAGCATCCATTAATACAGAGAACAAAATTAGATAGGCACACATAATGCACTTTAGTTCCTTGAAAGTTGATAAACAAAGAATAGATAGATAGATAGATAGATAGATAGATAGATAGATAGATAGATAGATAGATAGACAGACAGACAGACAGACAGACAGACAGACAGACAGACAGACAGACAGACAGACAGACAGATGATAGAATCATGGATGGATGGATGGATGGATGGATGGATGATGGATGGATGGATGGATGGATAGATAGATAGATAGATAGATAGATAGATAGATAGATAGATAGATAGATAGATAGATAGATAGAAAGAGATGGATGGATGGATGGACGGACGGACAGACAGACAGACAGACAGCATTTAGCCTTATATACCACTTCACCATGCTTTACAGCCCTCTGTGAGCAGTTTACAGAATCAGCATATTGAGCCCAACGATCATTTTATTGACCTTGGAAGGATTGAAGGCTGAGTCAAGTTGAGCCTAGTGAGATTCGAACTGCAAAATTGCAGGCAGCTAGCAGTTAGCAGAAGTACTGCATTCTAACCACTGTACCACCATAGATAGAAAATACATACATACATGCCAGTGGTGGGTTTCGCCTCCCATTGCAACCGGTATGTTTCAAAAGGAGCCGGCCATGCACCATGGGCACGTACACTGCACGCGCATGTGCACCCACTGCCTGCGACGCTCCAGCTGCATGCATGCATACATACATTCATACATACATTCACACACACACACACACACACACACACACACACATGTATATGTATATGTAGAGAGAGAGAGAGAGAAATATTACATATATGGTGATTTCCCCAAATTTGGATTCTCTTTTTCATCATACCCATAGACATTTTTAGAAAATGATTATCATTTTATAACCATTATTCTATTAGATTTTACTAATTTTATATGGATGTTTAGATGTTCTTTGTATGTAACATATACAAAGGGAATGCATTATTAAATTGTACTTGTTTCATGATTTCACAACCAAGATAATAAAATTTATTTATTTTCAAATGTTTGTTTCTTTAAGTTTTCATGTAAACATATTTTTTCTGAATGCTTGTTCAGTTCAGTTTCAGTTTATTACATTTATATGCCGCCCTTTTCCCCCGAAGGGGACTCAGGGCGGCTCACAACTCAACCAGGGAAGGGGAATACAGGCAAAAAGAAATTTAAAAAAACAAAGCATCACAATGCATAATTTAAAAACATACAACAGTCATACCATTTGAGATGGGGCAACAGCTCTTTAGCCCCAGGCCTGTTGGAACAGCCAGGTTTTAAGGGCCTTGTGGAAGGCCTGGAGGGTGGTGAGGGTTCGAATCTCCACGGGGAGTTCGTTCCAGAGGGTCGGAGCAGCCACAGAGAAGGCTCTCCTCCGAGTAGTCGCCAGTCGACACTGGCCGGCGGATGGAATTCGGAGGAGGCCTAATCTGTGGGATCTGATCGGTCTAGTTGAGGTAATTGGCAGCAGGTGGTCTCTCAAGTACCCAGGTCCAATACCATGAAGGGCTTTATAAGTGATGACTAGTGCCTTGAAGCGTATCCGAAGACCAATAGGCAGCCAGTGCAGCTTGCGGAGGATAGGTGTTACGTGGGTGAACCGAGGTACACCCACGATCGCTCACGCGGCTGCATTCTGGACAAGCTGAAGTCTCCGAATACTCTTCAAGGGCTGCCCCATGTAGAGCACGTTGCAGTAGTCACAACTATCACATTTTTCGGAGTATAAGATGCACCTTTCTCCCCCTAAAAGACCGTGGAAATGTTAGTGCTTCTTCTACAATGAACACAGCCATTTTTGGCTTTCTAAAGCCCTGCCCCCGCATTGCATTTTTGCAAAAAATGGGCAGGCCATTTTTCACAAAAACTGAGGTGTTTTTGCCTTTCTCCAGCTCCAAGAAGCACTTTGCAGGCTTCAGCAGGGCTGGCGTAAGGGAAAAATGCTCCCATTTTTGTGGCCCATTTCCACCCATTTTTCACAAAAACAGGGGCATTTTTGCCTTCCCCCAGGCCTGCTGAATCCTGGAGAGTGTTCTGGAGACCACGGAGGACAAAACATTTTTTTCCTACTTACCTCTTCAAAATCTTGGAGCTTCTTATACACCGCTGCGCCTTATAGTCCGAAAAATACGGTATATTTGTTTGATATTTATGAAGTGTTCATTTGATTCCCTATCATTAGAAAGCTGCTAAAATAACCATCAGAACAGGAAATATCCCTGAATAATAAAAACATTTTACATTTATATTGCAGCGGAGTTGAAATCATTCTAAATAGAGCATAGAGTGGACATAGGTTACTGTTGTGACTCAGCAGAAGTTTGCTGTGAGTTGAGTTGGGATGCAGGAATAACAATGCAGCTGGGGCTCGTTAGTGTTGTCTTCTGGAGATAAAAGGACTGATGGTGCCACACCCTGGTTGAGAAGTCAACGTTCATTCATTCGTTCGTGGTTCGTCATTCATCAGTCGTGGTTTGTTTGTGAGAGGCACTTGGATAACTGATTTGCTTTCTGTAACCCTGATTCGAAGAGACACTTGGATAAGTGATTTGCTTTCTTTCTGTAAACCTGGCGTTGCTGTAATTAGCTCTTTGTTTTTGCATTCTGCTGCGTAACCTTTTTGCCAAAGACTTTATTTATGTTTATTTTTGGGCTCGCAGCCAGCGTGAGCCAGGACTGATAAAGTTATTTCCTTTTAAGTCTGTCTGACTGTCGTCTGTGATCAAGCGAGGAAGGGTGGGGGTCAGAACAGGTTACTAAAAAAAGAACATTATTTTTCATACTAGTAAGGCAAATGCCTCAAATTTACTATGGTAGATTCTGTGACTGAAATTATATTAACAAAATTTAATTTGTGATTATATTGTTTGTTCACTAGGATATTAGATTATAATTCAAAATATGTCTGTGTGCATTTGTATGTGTACCTATAAGAACATTGAGAGGTACTTTTTCCTCTTTAAAAGTTGAGTAAATTTACTGTCTTTTCTTCTATCTTCTATCTAAGAAATCTAATAAAATAACTCATCCTTAGTACCCCAAAGTCATGTCCATTACATATGAGAAATAATGTTTGATTGTGTATTGCTAAAAATGTTTTCCTAATTGATCCAAATTAACAGCATGCATTCTGGCCTGAATACAGTTTTCTTTAAGACCTTTGTTTTAACACTAATCTGTGACAAAAACACCTTGCTACTCTGTTACTGCATTTAAGAAGCTTTGGGTAATGTTTGTATTGATTAGAAGTAAAGCAACTGACAACAATGCAATAAATTTTTACTGCTTAGTACTGATCAATATTGATTTTTTTTAGCTGTTCTTGGGAAAATTGCTTTCTAGCTCTTTAGATAGGATCAAACTATTTTAAATTAATTATATATAAAGTAACAAGTTGCAATTCTTACCAGAGGCATTTGGAACTTTTCACTGACATCTACAAATAAATTATATTTCAGGTACAATTACTGAAGGAAAATTCATTTGTTTTCAGGATGCTAGTGCAAAACATAATTCTAATATTAAAATCAATAATTGTTGTTTTTAATCAATATCTCTTTTTTCTTCAAAAGCTATTTTTTAAATGTCATAAACTGCCTTGTTGTACAATATGTGTAAGGGAGCATTCTTGATTGATTAAAGACTGTATTGTAAAATCAAAGCACATTAAGCTCTTTCTAAAGTCAAGTCTTACTGCCTGAAAATAATTTTGGAAAGTACATTCAAAGAACAATTACATAAGGGAAGAATTTGCTTTCTATTGATGTAGACATAAGATTTCCTTGAGTTAAAAAGGGCACAGTGAAGTATATCTGAGAATATTTGTGTAGGTTTTTTTGGTTATGTTAACAACTAAGTTTACAGCCTTGGAATTTCCTGGATATTTTCCATTTAAGTGCTAATTGGGTTTCTAGCTCAGCTTTTTTGAGAAGAAGGCGGGGCTTAGCAGTGAGAAGACAGATTTTCAGGCTATTCCTGAAATTCTCCTATTCCGAAGGAATTGGATGGTTCATTTTCGAACCCAAGCTGTCCCGGAGAGACAGTAAAAGGTAGGAGGAGATCCAGTGACCCCAGAGACGTTCGCAAAGTCCCTGGGGGCTTGGAATTTAACCTCCTTTGCCAGTGACTTCTGGATTAGCCGTAAGCTAACCGAAACTGCAGATAGTCCCAAAGAATGGCGAAAGTGTTTTCCCAGCTGGTAAGGTGATTTTATTACTCAGAGAAAGACGGTCCGCATAAAATAAAATTTAAGCTAATTGAAACCAAAGAACAGAAGAATCTAGCGGCGATTTCAATCTCTTTATTGGTTATGGACAGTGGTTACCCTATTTTTTAAATGTTTTAAACGCTATTTACATGGACAAAGGAAAGATTACTCCAACATCTCCTCTGACCCCTCTGTAAGTGGGCTGTAAACCAATTTACTATAATTTGGCTCCCTACAACTTGACACTTTTATTGCTTGGCTGGATTGGTCTAAGATCAGATAAGATTGTACTGCTCCCAGCTTGTTTTTACTTGCAAATACCTTAGCTCCCTACAACTTGACACTTTTATTGCTTGGCTGGATTGGTCTAAGATCAGATAAGATTGTACTGCTCCCAGCTTGTTTTTACTTGCAAATACCTTAGAGTTTCCAAAGGAAAAATACTAACTGCGTACAAAGATGGTGTCTATTCAAGTTTCAAATGATTCATTTCAAATGATTTTTTCTGCACTACAAAAATTATCTGCCACATATGATAGATTTGAGAGGAAGCTGGATTATTTGCTGTTTCTAGCAACAAAATATGAAGAAAAAAATGAGAATGTTGAATGTTTGAATGTTCCTGAAATACAAACGAAGGATGTCAGAGATGAAGATTTTCAACTTGCTGATATTCCGGGCAACTGGTTTACCTCTGAGGGAGAAAAAGATGGAATGTCTGAAGGGGGGGCAGCCACACAGAAGATTTATTTTGAAAGACAGAGCATAGGAGGAGTGAGAAGCATTAAAGAATTTATACTTTATGAAATATCATCAGCAAAACTTTTGATACCACCACTGAGAATTAAAGAGAAGCTGAAAAGGGGAATAAACGGAGGACGGCAGCATTATATGAGAGGCACCTTAAGCAAAAAGGTGCAAAGATTTTTTGTATGGACTTGCTCATAAAGACGTTTGGAGAACTTGATCCACGAATGGCAACAGGATTAAGGAGGTTTTGTTACTGGAGAGACATAGGCTGATAGATGGAAGAATACAATTCAAAATTAGCTAAACCTAATTAAATTCATTTGTAATAGACATAGTTGAATAATAATTGATAATGATAGTAATGTATATAATGTGGAGTTGATATGATAAATAATAATTGGATATGAGAAGATTTTTTTTTTTTTTTTTTTTAGATTTTATTTAGCATTTATAGGCCGCCCTTTTCCCTGAGGGGACTCAGGGCGGCTTACAATAATAAGGGAAGGGGAGTGAAGACAAAATATAGAAAAAAATGTGAAATAACTAAAAAGTACTAAACACAACATTCACTCAGCATTCGGGAGGGGCAGAAGAGTTTATCCCCAGGCCTGACGGGCTAGCCAGATCTTAAGGGCTGTACGGAAGGCCTGGACTGTGGTCAGGGTACGAATCTCCACGGGGAGATTGTTCCATAGCGTCGGAGCAGCAACTGAGAAGGCTCTCCTCCGGGTAGTCGCCAGTCGGCACTGACTGGCGGATGGAATACGGAGGAGGCCCGCTCTATGCGATCTGATGGGACGCAGGGAGATTATTGGCAGAAGGCGGTCTCTCAAATAGTCAGATCCACTACCATGGAGCGCTTTATGGGTGGTAAGTAAGACCTTGAATTGCACCCGGAGATCTACAGGCAGCCAGCGCAGCTCGCGGAGGATAGGTGTTATGTGGGCGAACCGAGGTGCGCCCACAATCACTCGCGCGGCCGCGTTCTGTACTAGCTGAAGTCTCCGGGTGCTCTTCAAGGGCAGCCCCATGTAGAGCACGTTGCAGTATTCCAGCTTAGAGATCACAAGGGCTCGAGTGACCGTCGTGAGAGCCTCCCGATTCAGGTAGGGCCGCAACTGGCGCACCAGGCGAACCTGGGCAAATGTCCCCCTGGTCACAGCCGATAGATGGTGATCAAAACTCAGCTGTGGGTCCAGGAGGACTCCCAAGTTGCGGACCCTATCTGAGGGGTATAAGTTTTGTCCCCCCAGCCTGATTGATGGTACGGTGGTCAAATTATTGGGAGGAAAACACAACAGCCACTCGGTCTTGTCTGGGTTGAGCACCAGTTTGTTGCTCTCATCCAGTCTTTAACAGCCTCCAGACCCTGGTTCATCACGTCCACCGCTTCATTGAGTTGGCACGGGGCGGACAGATACAATTGAGTATCGTCCGCATATTGGTGATACTTTATCCCGTGCCTTCGGATGATCTCGCCCAGCGGTTTCATGTATATGTTAAATAGGAGGGGGGACAAGACCGACCCCTGTGGCACCCCATATGTTAGGGGCCTCGGGGACGATCTCTGCCCACCCACCAACACCGACTGCGACCTGTCCGAGAGGTAGGAGGAGAACCACTGCAAGACAGTGCCGCCCACTCCCACCTCCCGCAGTCGTCGCAGAAGGATACCATGGTCGATGGTATCGAAAGCCACTGAGAGGTCAAGGAGAACCAGGATGGAAGCATGGCCTCCATCCCTAGCTCTCCAGAGATCATCAGTCAATGCGACCAAAGCGGTTTCTGTGCTGTAACCGGGTCGGAAGCCGGACTGGAAGGGGTCAAGATAATTTGCTTCCTCCAAGGTACGCTGAAGCTGGAGGGCCACCACTTTCTCAACAACCTTCCCCACATAGGGAAGGTTGGAGACTGGACAGTAGTTATTTAAAACAGCTGGATCCAAAGACGGTTTCTTCAGAAGGGGTCTCACCACCGCTGCCTTAAGCTCGGTGGGAAAGTGCCCCTCCCGAAGAGATGCCACAACAACCGCTTGGATCCAGCCTCGTGTCACCTCATTGCTGTTGGCAACCAGCCAGGAGGGACACGGGTCCAGTACACAAGTGGAGGTACTCACAGCTCGCATAGCCTTGTCCACATCCCCAGAGGCAACTCCCTTCCCCAGAGAAGGGAAGGTTAGAAATATTTTAGACCATATATAAAGGTTATTAATCACAATAATTATCACTATTAAAAAATAAAATAAAACTATATACAGCTAAATCTTAACTAATATGTGGAAAATGCTATGATATACGATATAAGTACATAAAGAAAGGAGAATGAATAATAAACTATATACATGGAGGATGGAATTTTGGTATTAAACATTATGGATGTTTAGCTAAAACAGATATGAGAATTTGATGTTAATGGAGGATTTTATAAACAAGTAAATGAAATGCTAGCATGTGGTTATGGATTAAATCTTTGGCATAGTTAAGGATGAAGGATGTTTAAACAACTCTAGTCAACTAAAAGTGGAGGTATGATGATGTTAATATGGTAAACATTTGAGTTAAGATATTTGAATTAATATGAATTAATGGAAGAGATGCACAAAAACATGTTGTAACCAGCTGATATACTTTTTATAACATATACTTGTGTTTTTTTCTTTTTTCCCCCTGCCTTGTTTTTTGTTTTTTGTCTTTTTTGTGTTTTGATTTTTTTCCCCCACTGGTGTGGGCATTGTTGTTTATGTAACAAAAAAATAAAAAAAAATATTAAAAAATAAAAATAAATAAAAACAACTAAGTTTACAGCCTTGGAATTTCCTGGGTATTTTCCATTTAAGTGCTAATCAGGTTTCTAGCTCAGCTTTATCAAGATTTGCCAAAGTCCAATTAGCTATTGCTCACCTGGGAATTCTGATTAAAACAGTCCTCAGATCAGTCTTTTCTTGTAATTCTTGGAAAATAGCCAGTGTGATTTATCTTCATAATGCTTAATGGTTGCAGTTATTTTATGTGAGAATGTATAAATTTTGTAGATTCTTAATCCTAATCCCTACATACTAGAATGGGACTGTATTCTTGACATAAATAGAAACACAATTGGTGTATGTTAAATAAGCAGCTAGTTTTATCAACAGTCAATACAATTATTAATTTCACTATATCTGTCTATGCTCACTTTATTTGTTCTAAAAAACTTTCAAATTCTCCTCATTGTTTAATATGCTACAAACATAACAATGTTGTAAATGCCACACTGAAAATATCCTATGTTTATCTATCTATTATCTGTCCATCTGTCTGTTTCCTTCTCTCTCTCCCCCCACAAACACACACAGACACAACACACATACACTTTGCTAGATGCATTACATGTTTTTTTTCTACAAAATCAATTAATGTATTGCATTAATTTGGTTGAAATAAGATTATTTCAAAAAACAGAAATACTTTTGAGGTTATTTATGTAATGCCTTACATTCCTGGTGTTGTGTTTTTAAAATTCAGTAACATGCATTAGTCTTTAAAGACAAACATTAATCAAAATATTAATTTGGGATGTATAGATTTTTTTAAATAGCTATACAACATATTAGGAATAGTTTTTGTCTGAAGTAGTACCCCAAATTCGCTTCTGTAAAATCAGTGTTCACTATAGGAAAACAATACATTAAAATCTTAGACCATATTTGATTTCAAAAATAATGACGAGAGAGTACAATAATCAGTGCCTACAGTTTAAAGTATGAAAGGGGGCAATCGTCTTTTACCTGAAGGCTACCCTCTTGCTTTTTGCCATGGCTGTGGACTGTAAGAGGTATGGCTAGTTACATTAAAGGAAGGATAAAAGAAAATGTCCTTTGGGAGGCACAAGAGAATTGCTGGTAATTTGTCATTTATGGCTCAAGTTTTGGTATAAACATTTTTAGAGGTTTACTTTACAACACTTAAGCCACCCAAAGCCCTAAAACATTTTAAAAAAATCATTTTTTCAGTCACATAGTTTCTCAATTTAATTACTTATCAGGGCTGTTTATTTAGAATTATTTCACATCTTCTGATTTTACATTTATGTTTATTAAATTTATTATATTTCCTGGTATTAGTAAAAAAAAGAAGTGTGATATATTTATCTCAGCACTGAAATTGTTTAGTACATGCACATTTGTATATTCCAATATGGAAGTACATCACTACTCAAATTACTATAAATATTTTTGGGAATGAAACCGAAATGTGTCTTGGAAAATAGACAATTTTTGTAGTTGTGGGTAGATTGTTGTCAGAAATTCTGTATATGATGAAGTAAATCTAGTATATCACCATTTGTCTTCATTTTTTAAAGCAATCACCAAAATTTATTCCCAGTTCACTAAATTGAAGAACTCTTTTTGTCATCTCTTTCATCCTACAAGTAGGTTTGTGAATGGAAAAATTAATTTGTGCTTCAAGGTACTATACCCCTTGTTCCCTCTGAAATAAAAATGAGATTACAGAAAAATGAAGGTCATCCATTCTCATCAAGTCCTTGTTTCCTTGACTATATTGCCTGCTTGGCAATGGTTTTAATATTAGTTCTCTAAAGGATCCTTATATCCATGCTATTTTCTTAACTATTTATTCTGAAAATATTTGCCAAGGAATTTGTACAAAGTCTGATTCATGATGTAGATGTATGAAAAAAATAAGATTTTGAGGGAAGCACATGCACTGAAGATATATATATATATATATTAGCTTGATGGCTAAGACGTTTGCCTAAGATGCAATACAGCACAGGTTCGAATCCCAGTAAGGGTGTGGCTAGCTGATGAGAGCTAAATAGCTTGAAATAGATCTATACTAGTCTCCCTTTATTTATTTATCAGCATAAATATAACAAATGTAACAAAAAGGCAACAGTAAAAAATATTGGGTTTCTGTCTGGATGGTCTCTTGTGACGAGCCGAAGACAGAGAGTGGAAGTGTGACCTTCCTCCCATAATTGGGGCTTACCAGGGGTTGTAACACTAATATATACCTTCTTCCCTGGCTTCAGCTGATAAGGAGGAGACCTGTGGCTTGATGGCTAAGACATTTGCCTAAGATGCAATACAGCACAGGTTCGAATCCCAGTAAGGGTGTGGCTAGCTGATGAGAGCTAAATAGCTTGAAATAGATCTATACTAGTCTCCCTTTATTTATTTATCAGCATAAATATAACAAATGTAACAAAAAGGCAACAGTAAAAAATATTGGGTTTCTGTCTGGATGGTCTCTTGTGACGAGCTGAAGACAGAGAGTGGAAGTGTGACCTTCCTCCCATATTGGGGCTTACCAGGGGTTGTAACACTAATATATACCTTCTTCCCTGGCTTCAGCTGATAAGGAGGAGACCTGTGGCTTGATGGCTAAGACGTTTGCCTAAGATGCAATACAGCACAGGTTCGAATCCCAGTAAGGGTGTGGCTAGCTGATGAGAGCTAAATAGCTTGAAATAGATCTATACTAGTCTCCCTTTATTTATTTATCAGCATAAATATAACATATATATATATATATATATATATATATATATATATATATATGTGTGTGTGTGTGTGTGTGTGTGTGTGTGTGTGTGCGCGCGCGCGCGCGTGTCATATATCATATTCATCAGCATTATTATTATTATTATTTGTAATTTCTTCTATGTTAGAAATGAATATGTCTGAAGCTTTACAATTTTATGTGCACTTTTCTTTCTGTGGTTAAAGCAGTTTTCAGTGTAGTTCATTATTGTATTTATAAGTTTGGCATCACCAACAAAACTTGAATATTTTAACTGAACCCTATTCTTTCAAAATAGTTTATATCATATATTTCCACAGCTTCTATGTGTCAAAACATTGAAACAGGCATTGGATGGTTTTCATCTTAAAGTTTCCTGTGGGGCTTTATAATTCAATACTGGAATGTAATTATGGGATCCAGTAAGCCTGGAACCATCTCCTTAACCTTGTCAGCTTAAGGAAATTGTAGGCCCAATGCTTTTAATGGCCTTTACCATCAATAAATTCTGCCTTGCTTGAGGGTTTTTGGAAAAGACAGATACCTACCTCCTGACTCACTTCTCCCTTTTTCCTGATCTTTTTTTCCCCTTGATTAACAGCTAATATAACTTGATCATGTGTATTCTTTATGCTCTTTTACTTTTATGACTGTATTCTGGATTGGCATATCCTATAATGCTGTTTTCATCCATGCCTGTTTAAATGTTTTGACACATAGAAGCTGTGGAAATATATGATATAAAATATTTTGAAACAACTAGCAGATACCTGTATTTTTTTTATAACTAAAGTATGTTTTGTAAATGTGTCAGTAATGAATGCAACATATTTATATAATATTAAAGTGTGAATAAATTTATTTAATTTGTCTTTTACATTAGAAGGCTGTTATAAATTCAAGATGGTGCTTTTCTCTAACATTTTATATATGTTTATGTGTGAGTGTGTCTTCACTTCCATATGTGTGTATTTTTATTATGATATACCACTCATTCTTGTGATATAATTTTAAAGCCCTATTGTTTCTTACACAATTCATTTTTAAACTTTCTAAAACTAGCTATGTTCCATATGAAAATAGAGACCAATAATGAATAATATAAATTATATTTTAATTGTGATACGGTACAAATATTAGGTCCTAAAGGACTATTTTGAATAAATTATTTTAGATTAAACTATAGTTGATTCAGATAAAATAGAATTTAAAAGCCTGATTTTAAAAAAATGTTGTTATGATTGTATGCTTTACGACATATTTCCGATATACATATAATTTTCTAGTATGTGGCATGTGAATAATTGACAAAATTGCAGCATATTTGTCATTTATAATAATCACTGTATAATCCAATATTTCCTTAGTAATGGACTTCTGGTGTTTCAAATAGATCATAATTTTGTTAAAGTTATGCTTCTGGTTAGGCTTCATAGTAAAAGACATCCGTGAAGGAAGAGTCAACCAAGATGGGTGACCAGAGAGTTAATTTTAGAAAGTGCAGTGTTTCGGTATTAAGGAAAGATCATGAGATCATCTACTTATTTATTTGTACAATCATATTATCTTTGCAGCACATTTTCATTTTTTACATATCCATTGTGTTTCCTTTATCAATACATATATATATTTATATAACTATATCCATATCTATATACATATTTTATAAATCTTATTTCATACATGCTAAATATATTTGATCCTCTCATATTTCTTATTTCATCTACAATCTATCTTGTATTTCTTCCCCTTATTGACTCTGCGGTTTTGTATTTGTTTTATAGTTCTTGATCTTTCTTCTTCTCTTTATTACTATCCTGTTTTTTTTCCCTCTTTCCTCTAGCTAATTAAGTCCCATACTAATAGTACTTTGAATCCTCTTGTCTTTTACTCTTTTGTGAGCCTTTCCATTTCTGTGAATTCCCCAAAAAATTTTTGTCACATTATCTTCTGTGGTGTATGTTGTTTTTCAAATTCTGTGCATATGAGATTCTTGCTGCCGTGGTTATATGTAGAATTAGATATTTGATTTTCTTCTCATACTTCTCCTTAATTATTCCTAATAAAAATAGTTCCGATTTTAGTTCTATTTGATGTGCAGTATCTCTTCAGGCCAATCTTTATTTTTGTCCAATATTTTTTTGTGGCCTCGCACGTCCACCACAAATGATAATATGTTCCGCGTAGTTGATTACACTTCCAGCAGGCTGGTGAACATTCCAGAAACATTCTTGCAATTCTCGTTTAATTTTTAACCATGTTTGAAGTAGGGCATTTGTAATTTGGTGTCTTTGAAAGTAGCCATGAGTTTGGTCTTTTCTGTCCCAGATAAAGGCATGCCAACCTAATTCTAAATTGTGACCTTCTATTGTTTAGTATTCTCTTATTTTTTAGGTTTATCCAATCCCTTATCCGTGTGAGAGCTGCTGCCTGATAGTAGAGCTTTCAATCAGGAAGTCCAAAACCTCCTTTCTCTCTGTTGCCCTGTAGTAATGTAGTTTAACTTAATTCAAGGTTTTTTTTCCTTAGCCAAATGAATTGTGTTATTAGATTAGTTAGATCTACAAAAAAAAATTTCCTAAATTATTGGTATTACCTGGAATAAAAACAGGATTTTTGGTAGAACATTCATTTGACTACAGCAATTCTTCCCATTAGCAAGATTTGCAGTTTTCTCCAATTTCCTTTTAGGAAAGGAAATCCTTTTTAATTTTCTGTACTGTTTTATCATAATTATCTCCTTTAATTGTTGAGCATTTCCTGTCAGCCAAATTCCTAAATATTTTACCCTTTTTACTGTCTGCATTCCCACCGTTTCTTCTAATTCTCTCACTTATCTTTAGTAAGATTTTTTGTAACGTTCTTTGTTTTACTCTTGTTAATTTAAGTCCCACTACTTACTGAATTCCTCGATTTTTTTAATTAATTTATTTCTGTTTCTAATGCTCTTCTAAAATAAATACTAGTCATCTGCAAATGCCTAGGATTTATATTCCTCTTTTAAATTTTTAATCCTTTTATTTTCTTGTTTCTTTTCTTATTTCCATTAGTAGCACCTCTAGTGTTAGGATAAATAATAAGGCTGATAGTGGACATCCTCACCTTACTCCTTCCAAATATTAAATTCTTCTATGACATGCCCATTAATTATTACTTTTGCTGCTTGTGTCAAATATATCGTTTCAGTCATTTTTATAAAGTTATCTCCAAATCTCACAGCTTTTAACTGTGTAATAATGAACTGCCAATTTACATTGTTGAAGGCCTTTTGGACATCTAGAAAAAACCAATGCTGCTTGTTTCCCTAGTTGTTCTTCATAATATTCATAATGTGTTCATAATTACTCTCCTATTATTTTTTAATTGTCATTGTGGCAAAAAGCCATTTTGGTCTGTGTGGATAATTTCATTTAATATTTTTTTAGACGTTCCACCATTATTGATGTAAAAATTTTATAGTCTGTTTTCAATAATGAAATTGGTCTGTGTTTTTTATTTGTTGGTGGTCTAAATCTTCTTTGAGTATGAGTGTTATGTATGCTTCCCTCCATGTTTTGGTAATCTGGCTTCTGTAATCGCTTCATTATACAGGTCTAACATTACTGTGTCTATTGGGTTTGTTGCATATTCAATATGCAAATACCAGCTGCGACCTGATTGGTCGTTTTGACAGTTGGTCTGAGTGCTAGTATAAATACCCTGACAGTTGCAGGGAACGTTTGAATCGCTTGTCACCTGTGTTATAATAAAGATCTGTCTTGCACATGCTCCTGCGTGTCAATTCCCTCACAACACACCTTTACAACACTGGCGACGAAGGTGGGATTGATATGCGATTCCCGCAGAGCCTAACAACATCAGCCAACGTGAACACAGTGAACGCAGGAAAAAAAAATGTTCTTTCCTACATTGAGGGCCTGTCAGGGCCGCCGCTATGGCCAGCAAGCGACATCACAGCAGTACCCACCGCCGTGGGCCTCCGGTTGTAGCCAACCTCAGTAAGCTCCCAGGCGCGGCCTCCATCCGTCCGAGGGACGGGCTTCCTACGCTTAACCTCGACTGGAGCCGCCGCCACTACTCAGGGACGAGCTATGGACCGTGATGACTAAACTGCGCCAGCTGTGCCTGCCTGCCTACCTGCCACCAGCTGTTCCTACGGCATGCCTGCCACCAGCTGTTCCTACGGCACTCCAACTGCCTCGTTCCAACCGCTGCGTTCAACAACAGCCTCGTTCTCCAAGCTGCCACCTAGCACCACCGGCTACGCTCTCTCAGCCTGTCTAAAGCCTCTCCAACACTAGCACACTCACAACATACACCAGACTGTCCTCTACACCATGAGCCTCCTTCCGCTGCAAAGGCCACCGCTTGCTTCTCGAACCAACGAGAGCTACAACACAACGAGAGCCTCCCTACTGCAAAGATTCCAAAGGACCTGTTTTTTTCCTGGTTCTAAAATTTAGCTACGAAGGACTCACCACCATCTTGAAACAGCAGAACTGGGGGGAAGGAGAGAGATTGAATATGCAAATACCAGCTGCGACGTGATTGGCTGGTCATTTGGTCTTTAGAACTGGGGGGAAGGAAGTGTTGCATATTCAATATGCAAATACCAGCTGCGACCTGATTGGTTGGTCGTTTTGACAGTTGGTCTGAGTGCTAGTATAAATACCCTGACAGTTGCAGGGAACGTTTGAATCGCTTGTCACCTGTGTTATAATAAAGATCTGTCTTGCACATGGCTCCTGCGTGTCAATTCCCTCACAACAACAACAACACACCTTTACAATAGGGTTTCGTATATTTTGTAGAATTCTACAGGTATTCCATCTGGGCCTGGTGCTTTGTTGTTTTTCTGTTTTCCTCACTGCTTCTGTTAATTTCATCATTGTAATTTTCCTATTTAGCATTTCTCTTTTTGTCTCCTCAATTTCTTGTAGATTCTTTTTGTTAGGTATTGTTCAATATTATTTTTTTGTTATATAATTTTTCAAAGAATTTTGTATTATATTTTTGGTCCTCCTGGTATTGTATATTTCCTTTTTTATCCTGTAATTGATGTATTATTTTTTCTCCTTTTCTTTTTCAATTTGTGTGCTAACCATCTCCCCAGTTTATTCACATTTTGAAGAAATTTTGCTTAGCAAAATTGATTTTCTAGGCCATCTCCTCTTGTGCTATCAGATTCAATTTGTGTTTTATCAGTTCTCTCTTTTCTTTTATTTTTGTTTCTTGTGCATCTTTTTGCAGGTCTACTTCCAATTTTTTGAGTTCTTTCTCTACTGTTTCTTGTTTTTGTCTCTTTATTTGTTCTTCCTTGCTGAATATGCTGTTGTCAGTCCCCTAATAAATGCTTTTGTGGTGTCCCATAAATTTTGTAGTAATGTTTCTTCTTTTTTATTTACTTGTAAAACAATTTCATTTCTTTTTCTATCATTCTTATATATTCCTTGTCCTTCAGTATTCTTTAATACATTGTCCATCTCTCTTTTTTTGTTCTTTCCATTTTAATTTTTATTGGATTATGGTCTGCCTAGATGTTTTTCATTATTTCAATCTCCTCTCTATCTCTTATCATTCCTGGTGTCATCCAGGACCATATTTATCCTTGACCATGATTTGTGTTGGTTGGAATAACATGTGAATTGTTGGTTTCTATGTTTCTTCTCGCCATACATCTTGTAGACTCAATTCCTGTGCTATTTCAAAAAAGGTAATTGGTAATGTTCTTTTTTCTTATTTCTTTTACTCTTTTATAATCATTTTGTGTGTCTGCTATTTCATTGAAATCGCCGATTTAACATACATTATTGTGTATATTTCTATTATCTTTTTGTGGATTTTCTTGTAAAATTATTTTTGGTTTTTATTTGGTGTATAAATCACCGTAAGAAGAACTTTTTGTTGTTCTGTTTCTATTTCTATCATCAAGATTCTTCCCTCTTCATCTGCATACATTTGTTTAGTGCTTATCGAATCTTTAATGTACATTGCTATTCCTCTCTTTTTTGTTGTGTTAGTGCTGTGTATAATTTCCCTAATTTTGGATATTCTAATAGTTTGTTATACTGATTTTTAATGGCCTGGAGGCACACAACGTCCATATTCATTTTTTGTAGTTTTATCAAAGTTTGTCTTCTTTTTCAGGTGGATTTAATCAATTTATGTTTATTGAGAAAATCTTGATTTCTTGTTCCTTTCTTCTATTTATATACTACCCTTAGTTTCCTTGTAGTTCTTGTCTCTATTCATGTTCTGATGTCTCCCATTCTATTTGCTCTCTTCCGTGTTTCCTTCCTTCTGCTCTTTCTCCTTCTTTATCGTCTACAAACTGTTCTTCTTGACTTCTACTCTCTGGTTCTTCCCTACTCTCCTGTTCCTCCTTAGCTGTGAAATGGTACTTGAAAAAAATCATGTGTCTTATCTATTGTGTCTATTTTGAATCTTTTTTTCTGCCAGATGATCATAACTCCCTTTGGTGTAAGCCATCAGAACATTATGTTGTTATCTTATTAGTTGTGATGTAAAAACTGTAATGTTTTCTCGGGTCTCTAACTATTTTGGTATTTCTTTCAGGATTTGTATTTCTCTTCATTTGTATGTTATCTGTTTTTCTCTTAGATACCATTTTGATGAGACAAATTGGTAGGTGTGACTTTTATTTTTAAGAAGCAGAAGTTTCAGATGAATTCTGTACAAAGGAATTTCTGCACAAAGGAATTTCTAGAAAGAAAAATTGGAAGCCATTCAAAGATTCAAATAGAAATGTCAGATGAAACTATACAAAACTTCATCAGCTAAAACAGGAAACCGAAAGGGGTAATAATGAACTATTGTAGGTGCTATATGATGTTTTTGAATTTTGGCTTGATAATGGATTACGAATGCTTAATGTGGCATATCAGTGGAACAAATTATCCTCAAGACAGAAAAATAAGTATTGTTCAAAAAACAAGATCAATTTTCATACAATATTTCATTTATAAAATTGGGTGAAGAATTATTTCAGTAAACTAAATAAATGAGTTGTTATACATAGAAGCACACCTAATCCCAGAACTTGTATTACGTGTTCTTTTTTTCCCTTTGGTAATTTGGTTTACAGATATTTTAAAAAATTGGGGTGTGGGTAGCATGAATATTGCTATATAAATTGCTGACCTCTTGCTATCAGCATCAGCTTTGCTCTTTCCTCACCTTTTCTTTTTTAAAAAATACCAAAGTATAATAATTATGTTTAGGTATGTAAATGTCTATACATAACTAAATCACACTATATCTGCAATTTATCCAAAATGCTGTATTCAGACAATTGTAAATGAACTGTTGAAAGTGTTATTTTATTTGATACAAGTCTATCAAAAGCATCATACTGTCCTTTTATTTTCTATTCATATATGAAAAAGCTTTAACTGGGGAAAACTTGATAAATGATACATTTGCTGACTTGAATTTAATTAGTAATTTATAAATAAATTTAATTGTATTATATTTGTGAGTATGGATGCATGTATATGTAGTATTTATGCTGTGTATGTGGGTGTCCATGTCAGTTTGGTTGTCTAAAAAGTGCTTTTTCAAAAGGCAACTAGACTTTGTTTTTCCTTGAAAACGTTTCTCTTCTCATCCAAGAAGTTTCAGAGCTGAAGAAACAATCACATTGTCTGATTTGGAAATATTTTTTTGCAAATTATGGTGGAAAATAAGTATTTGGTCAATATCAAAGTTCATCTCAATACTTTGTTATATATCCTTTGTTGGCAATGACAGAGATCAAACATGTCTGTAAGCTGCCTGCCTATTGCAGGTTCAGTCTTCCCAGCCTAGTGCAGGTCTACAATTTTGTTTCTGGTGTCCTTCGACAGCTCTTTGGTCTTCATCATAGTGGAGTTTGGAGTGTGACTGTTTAAGGTTGTGGACAGGTGTCTTTTATACTGCTAACAAGTTCAAACAGGTGCCATTAATGCAGGTATGAGTGGAGGACAGAAGAGAGCCTCTTAAAGAAGAAGTTACAGGTCTCTGAGAGCCAGAAATCTTGCTTGTTTGTAGGTGACCAAATACTTATTTTCCACCATAATTTGCAAATAAATTCTTCCAATCAGACAATGTGATTGTCTGGATTTGTTTTCTCATTTTGTCTCTCATAGTTGAGGTCTGCCTATGATGTCAATTACAGGCCTCTCTCATCTTTTAAGTGGGAGAACTTGCACAATTGGTGGCTGACTAAATACTTTTTGTGCACCTACTGTAAATAAAAATGCACATGTGTGAAAGACAACTTGAAAATACTATGGCTTTTCTAAAATCATGGTAACCTAGTTTCATAGCTTAGTAGGTTAATATCCACAATATTAATGTTATGTACTTGTGAATTTATGCGGTATATAAGATTGTTTATATCTGAAAGCTGAAATTAATACATTATGCAGCTTCTATATTCATAAGTGATGGTTAATGTACATCCATCCTCAGCAGCTCCACTCAATTCAAGTTACTAATTCTAATCTATAAATCTCTATATGGTTTAGAGCACCATTTTCAGAGAAAAACAGAGCACGCAGAACAAAGAGAAACAGCTCTCGACCCTTTCAGGAAAAGGTTTGACATTAAGCAAGAACAAGCAAATATATTTTGAAATGAAATATATTAGCAAAACCTATTCAGTAATATAAATGCTAATTTTAAAAAATTGCCAATAAAGAACTAAATGGAAAGGTGTAACAAAGAGATATGGAAGTGAAATGGATAAGAAATAAGCTCTTTTGTTTTTCCTAGGTTAGGCTTAGCTTTAACAAGACATAGGGAGCCTGGCCATGATTAGTTTGTCTACCACAAATGGAGGGGGAGGGGAATGAACTGATTTGTCTCTATGTATGCTGTGGCGGTTATCACTATCATCTTGACTGACTTTCTATCTAAATGGAATCTAAATAGAGCAACTGAACTATTCCACACAGCAGACAACCCTGTTAGCATGACTCGATTGACCTCAGCTACAGGCTGCAGTGAGCCATGCAAGCTACATTTATACCACCTCTCACAATATGAAAAGATTTTCTTCCTTCTGATAATAAAAATTTATCGAGCTACTGCTACTATCATACCATTTCTGAGTATAAGCATTATAAAAAAGGGGGGAAATCAATATTACATTTAAGGGAACAGACAGCAATATTTCAAGTAATTATTGTCCATCCTGCAGAAGCCAGATGACTATAATATATATATTTATTGAATTTATTTATGATTCCCCCATTATCTCTCAATTTTTAAATGGTTATTATTACACTGTTACAACAAATCATTTTCTTTAGAATTGCTTGTATTTCTTTTTTTCCCCAAAAATTAACATGTACTATGAGGAGAGAAACCAAAAAAAAAAAAACTTTCTTCAATAAAATTCAGTAAAATTTGACTTTTTAAATTGGTAATAGTACTGAAATGATATTAGAAAACACTATGGACACTATGGACTAGGTCAACGTATAGCTTTGCCAGTTGTATCCTTTTATAATGAAAGCTGGATGGTTTGGGGGAGGGGTGGTGAAAGTTTATTACAAGAAGAAATTTTTTCATTGGCTCATTCAAAAAGCAAATCATTCTATACAAAATGAATCAAAAATATTTTGGGTTCTTCACTCAAAGAACTAACAATGGAGCCACAGCTTAAATATTTGGGTGTGTGATACAAGGCAAAAGTTATTGGAGAATGCCTGATTCTGTGAAAAATCAATGCCAATCAAGCAAAAAAGACTGACTCAAGTGAAATAGAAGTATGTAATAAGGGGAGAAAAAAGCTTTTAGTGACAGATATTGTGGCATTTTATGAAATAAAAATATCAGGAAAAAAGATAATATTAAACGATTTTCATAAATGTTTAGGACCGTGTTTCAGCCCAGCATTAAATACAATCTGTTATTTAAAGGTCCTGTATTTCTTCTCAGGTTTCCCAATACAGTTTGAACCAAGGTCCCACAATTTTTTCACACAAAAATACTAAATTAGTATCAAGAGGAGGGGGAAAGTTTTAGTATTCTTCTATTGAGAAATAAATGCAATGTTTCTAGAAGTTCCAATAATGATTTTGTTTAGCAAAAAATGTTCTTTAAATATTTATTAACATGTGCATTTCAGATATTTGCCATCAATACTTTAAGTCTTTAGTTAAAGTAATTAGTTAATCAGATGTTTATGTAAGCTAAACGTTAAATTAATTTAGATGACTAGCAATTATCATTATGTCCACATCAGCAATGCTTAAATGAATCCTTATTATTCTGAGCAGCAGTACAACTTCTGTGTCCAACAGATTTTATTAAATCCTTGATTCAACCTTGTGATCCTCAGTGTTATAAATCTTTGAACAGTGTAAGGTAAAAGCTACTTTAGAAGCTTAATTACTGCAGACATTTAAAACACAGAGTAAAGTAATCAGGTCAAGAATTATAACTGATAACAAAGTTCAGAGACTTTTCTTGAGTTCTGAGAAAAATAAATGACCCTATGTTTTGTGCTGATTTAAGGAGGAACAAATTATTTTTTAAAAAATACTTAAATCACTTTAATTTTAAACGTTAAAATAGCAGCACTAGTTGCCTGAATAAATAGTTCAACAAGGAATTAAATAAAGACCAAATCATTTTAATGTTAAAATCAAGAAGAAAAAATAATTTTAAAAAATCAAAAATAAAAAGATGAAAATAATGAACTCTATCAACCGCTGCTCAGTCTTGAAATATATATTTATTATTTAATATTTATATGTATGTACATATATGTGCTTGCATGTTACATACATATAATGTAAATACATATAACGTATTGGAATCTGCTGCACTTCAGATTTGAAGAAGAAAAGGTGATTTGATATAGCACCTTTAAAGGTGACTCCATAAACAGCTGCATTTTTTTCCTAAAATCACATGGCTGTTTCTTCAGCTGTAATGTGAATCTAGGGCAGGTGTGTCAAACTCATCGCCTGTGGGCTGGGTGTGTCATATGTTGGCCTCACCTCCGCCCCTGCCGGGTTTAGCAAAGGGGGGGAAAGTCCTGATATGTCACATGACACCGCCATAACAATGCAAGTTTGACCTGATCTAGGGAAATGTGTATTTCCAATAAGTACAACATGCATTTTTCAATACTTCTCCCATTGAATCAAAAGTTTTATAACCAATGTTGCATATACAAGACTTTCTTCTTTTCAGTTTTAAGAGAAGCAAAAAAGAAAATAAAAAAAGAAGAAGTCTTGTCTTAATTTTCTTGGTTAACAAAGAAAAATTGCATAATTATTCCAACTTTCAATTCTGCTGCATAACCATAACAATAAATACTTTCTCTCATCAACAATCTATACTATTTTAATAACAATCAATCAAATGACTTTAGCACATCGCACAAAGCATCTCTCCAAAATATCAGAAACCAGATTCAACAATTTCCTCCATAAAGAAGAAATAACATGCAACCTAATTATAAGGAAAAATCCATTGGGACAAAGTATGCACAACAAAAATATGTATTAAATATGTATTAAGACAATGCTGGTATGGGTGGGATTAGATAAGAATAAAGTACTTATCTGTCAAACTGCCTTTAAAACCAACAAAGAAATGATTTTTTATGGAGGGAATACTGTTTCCAAGTATTCCAAGTATTATGTGTGATATTAAGAGACACACTCTGTCTTCTGTGGTAACATGAATGTATAATACTAGCCATTAAATTGCAATCAAGCAAGGGGGGAAAACTGTTGGGTTTAGCTGTTGTTTAGCTGTTGTATTGAATCCTTGATTTATTTGATCATTGATTCTCTAGGAAGAATCTCACCTGGTCCCTCAACACCGGTTCCATAACAAGAAAGGCCCAGCAGCGTCTTTACTTTCTTAGGAAACTGAGGAAGGCACAGCTTCCACCACACATCCTCACAACCTTCTACAGAGGGACCATCGAGGGCACCCTGAGCAACTGCATCACCACCTGGTTTGTGAATTGCACTGTTTCGGATCACAAGACCCTACAGCGAATAGTGAGGATGGCAGAGAAGATCATCGGGGTTGTTCTTCCCTTTGTCATGGACATATACACCACACGCTGCATTCATGTAGCCAGAAACATTGTGGGTGACCACACACACCCCTCATGCACACTTTTTATTCTCTTGCCATATGGAAAAAGGCACAGAAGCATTCGGGCTTGCACAAACAGACTGTGTAACAGTTTTTTTTTCCACAAGCCATCAGACTCCTCAACACAAAGAAACTAGAACCATAAATACTTGTGTATTTAGCTTGTGTATTTTTTGTGTATTTAGCTTGTGGGTTTTTTTAGCTTGTGTATTTTTTTTCTCTTAAATTCTTAGATTTAGAGCTATATGTAGCTCTAGTGTTCTGCTCCCCTCCCCTTCTCTATGTTGTCTGATGTAGCACCTTGGTCCTGGGGAAATGTTGTTTCGTTTCACTGTGTACTGTACTGTATATTGTTGAAATGACAATAAAACTTGACTTGACTTGACATTGACTACTTTTCTTTGAAATTTGTATTAATCTTAATCCTAGTTAATCTCAATTTAATCTGTTAATTTTAGTTATTGCAATTATAAACATTGACATATTTCTGTAATTATGGAAATGGCTCCTTATTGTCCGTATTTCTGTGTGGATTTTAGTTACTCCAGTAATACAGTTATATATTCACACATTCTTCAGCTAATTGAACCTGTTGTAGAATGTTTGTATGTCCATTGAATATATTCTGCAGAACAGAGCTTTGGGATGGTGTTAGTATTTATAAATATTCCTGGTACAAAGTATCCATTTCTCATTGATTTGATGCATGTTTTTGTATCATATGGTTGCACTATAGTTTTTTGTTTGTGTTTTTGCACATACAAGGACACTTTGTTCCCTGGATATTCTATTAAAATGCTGACTTGTAACTTCTTCAACATAGCATATCCTGACATGCATACTTATTTATTACCTTAGTTTCTTTGTGTGACCTGTCCATTTAAAGTTAATGAAGAAGGGCCTTTATTTCTTCCTACTTCTCTGAAATAGAAATGGATTTAAAAAAAAAAAAGTGCTCACATTGGATTTCTCTGCTTGCTATTTAGCTTTCAGCAGCTTGTGGAGATTTATAGCATGGCAACAAATACAGGCACTGACTGATAATTTTTGTCAAGTAGATTTTTTTAAAAGTACAGTCTGTGTACACATACACAACAAAGCATACTATGAATAAGGTACAAGAGAAAGTGTAGAATAACAGTAGAGAAGGAGCTTAATACTCTTTATATATATTCCCTTTACATAAAATGGTAGATACCATCTACAGCAAAGAAATATTTCTACTAATAATAATAGCAATAGCATTTAGTGCTTAAACTTAGATACCACTTTATAGTGCTTTGCAGTCTTCTCTAAGCAGTTTTCAGAGTCAGCATATTGCCTCCAACAATTTGGTTCCTCATTTTACCACCTCGGAAGGATGGAAGACTGAGTCAACCTTGAGTCTGGTAAGATTTGAACTTCCAAATTGAGGCAGTCAGCAGGGAGCAGAAGTAGCCTGCAATATTACACTCTAACCACTGTGCCATCAAAGCTTATAATAATACATATCTACATATAAAATTTGATACTAACAGAATAATAGAGTTGGAAGGTACCTTGGAGTCCTTCTAGTCCAACTCTCTGCTCATGTAGGAATCTCTATGGTATAACCTGCAGGATCTAGAGAATGGATGTGTACAGTACAGTCAATACAACTGTTTCAGGGGGAAAAATTACTGTATATACTCGAGTATAAGCCTAGTTTTTCAGCACACTTTTTGGGCTGAAAAAAAGCCGCCTCGGCTTATACTCGAGTCAGTGAAAAATTTGCCTGAAATGGAGGAGAAAAAGGGGCGGGGCCATGCCGCTGGGTGACACTCGTGAATGGCCCAGTGCCCCTGTGAGTTTCCCCTCCCTCTGTGTCAGTTTGCCGCGCAGCGCGCACCGCACCATCCCCCCTCCTCACGTTCTAATGTAATGCAGGGCTGTCTTACGATTCCCCTTCCTCCCCCTCCTGCCGCTCTGCAACGATGTCCCACCTCCTCCTTGTTATGGCAAGCAGCCACATAGCGATGTCCCACCTGCCTGGTATAGTGATCCAATGATAGGAATCACTGTGCCGTGTGTCATAGGAGGCGGGACATCGCTCCCGCGGCTGCACAGAACATCATCATCACAGCGGGACATCAGCATCATGAGGTGAGTGAAGTATTTCATTGAATACACCGCTAGTTTACTGTTTTTCTTTGAAATAAATATTCAAAAACATTATTGGTATCTATTTTTATTTTTGAAATTTACCGGTAGCTGCTGCATTTCCCACCCTAGGCTTATACTCGAGTCAATAACTTTTCCAGTTTTTTGTGGTAAAATTAGGTGCCTCGGCTTATATTCGGGTCGGCCTATACTCGAGTATATACGGTAAAGAAAGAAATTGTTATTTTTCTTCATTATATCTAGAAAAAATTGGCAAGTAAATTATGGTCAAAAGATTTAAACTTATTTAGATTGCACTTATAATTCATCTCCATATTAATAAAATGTATAATTGTACTACCAAGAGATACTTGTGGGAGGGAATCAGCATTGATTATTTCCTACTATTTTCTTCCTTCTAAATATTTTTCTATGAACAAGTGCTATATTAAAATATTATTGTATTACAGTCATTCTTTACTCTTTGACTGCCAAAATGGCCCTAGGCAATGATCTTAAAATATCCTTTTGTAAGCCTTTCTTGAATGATCATAATAAATACTGCTTGCAGCAGTTTTTGCTTCCTCTAATATCTTTTCCACATAACTCTCTACACAGTTCTTTTGTTTTCTTTTCTTTTCCTACAACCTATAATGTCCTTAAAAATAAATAATTTCCCTCTAACTATTAACTATGTAATCTAAGTGATGCAACATTTTTTTCAAACATTAAGCATAAATAATTTTGTTTAAAAGTGCAAAACAGAACAAAAGTAAATAAATGTAGTTACTTCTGAGCTGGATTTACTTAAGTAAATAAATAAATTTAAGCCATATCTTGGGGAATACTTTAATTTAAATTTCTGCAATGAACCAAGGAACTCAATCATTCCATAATCACGTAGCTATACTGAATTGTAGTTGCCAATGTTTATAAATTTTCCCTAAATTCGCAGACACAAATATGTCTAGCACCCATAGTATTACTACTGAAACTACGCTGCCTAAAAATACTATTCTACATTATGCTTGGAACATACATGTTATTACAGAAACATACCAATAATTACAATTCATTCTCTCCCCCTCCCTCTCTCATGATATTTACGTACACAATCCTTTGTACAGTAATATAACAATATAGTATTTTGTATAATCTTCAGACTTCCTGTGCATGAATTATATGCAATGCAATTCAGTAATAAGAAAACAAACAAAAAAGTAAATTAAATAGCCAAGTGGATTCAGTCATAGAAGCACTATAAAACGATCACTGAAAGAAACACTCAATCAAACAAGTTATTGCAAATAACAATAGAGAACAATTGATAGAGCACTACAGGTAGAGTAGTTTAAGAAATATTGGAGCACGGGAGGAGAGCTAACGTAGCGACGGCACGACATGTGATCTTGGTGCTCCGAGATCACAGTTGAATTTCTGCTGCTGGACGATCCATTTGTACCTCAATCATCCTTCAGAGATGGTGATTGAGAAGGTCACTTCCTGCTGATCTCAGGGACACTGCAAAGTCACTGAAAGATCCAGGAATAGTCCTTTTTTTCCAGCGACAGAAACACAGCTAATGAAGCTGCTGAAGTTGGGACAGCTCCGGAATGGAAAGAAAGCATAAAGAGAAAGTGTGTCGAATTGGTGAGGAAATTTTATTATTAGAGGAAGAGACTAGCCAAAAAAAAAAAAATTATGTTAAGTTATGATTGAAGACAGAAGACTGTAGGCGGCAAGATTGATCTGCATTAAACTTAGTGTGTTATCCAGTTTTTTTTTTTTTCATGGATGGAACTTTTGCAGGGGCTCCCTATTTTTTAAACTGAATGGATTAATTCTTTCTTCTTCTTTTTCACTTTTGCTTATACCTATGGAGTAAGATTATTGTTCTTTTTTTAATGCTTGATTTGATTGATTGGATTGTTTTTTATCTCCATTTAAAGGTTTTTTTTTCCTTTCTTAAGCTTGGAATATAAGGAAGATAATAAGAAGGATTATAAAGATGGTTGTAACAACAGGAGGAAAAGCAGTTACACTGCCACTTAGAGGCTGTAGGCTGGATACATTATTTTTTCTTCTTTCTCTTTGATCACTTGAGATTCAATGTTCTTTCAGCTTGTTTACTGACAGTGATAGTAGGAAGAGCACAAGTTGTTTATACAGGTGCCTTTTTGAAGTTCTATCACTAGCTATTGGAGGGAAGACAATATTTTGACTTGAAAGATAATAAATGAACCTGTTTTAAGTTTATTAAAATAGCCTTGAACCTTATAGTGGCAGTGTCTGCAAAATTGAAAGAATGGCTCAGCAGGAAAAAGAAACTGAACATTGCAAATGATTATGTTGAAATTCAAAATCTATTAGTTGTGACAGAGAGATTTGAAAAGAGATTGGAGAATTTGAAATACAAAACAGAAACATCTGATGGAGAAACTGAGGATGTTTACCAAATGAAGAAAGTGGAGGACAGAGTTCAAAAAGTTGGAAGGAAAAAATGAGCAAGAGATAAGAAAAACTGTAGATACTGACAACAAAGTGAATGTGGTTGGTAATGGCAAGACCAAAATATGGAAAGGGGACATAGATGGATTGGAACTCTACACCAGACCTCAAAGCACAAAAGAAGAAAAGAGAGAAAATTGATGGAGATAAGGAGAGAAATCTTGACAGAAGCACTAGTGATAACCAAAGATAAGCTGATGGAAAGAAAGATGTTGGATTTCAAGCTTTTATGAGATACGAAAGAAATAACATGTTGCCAAGAGAAGTTTGTGCAAGATTTATTAAGAAAGTAACTAGAACATTAATGCTACAAATGGCAAGAGATATAAGACTGTACTATTACTGGAAAGATACAGGTTGATTCAATGAAAATGTATAATAAAAAATTAAGCTAAATTTAGTTTACTAGTAGTATGTATAAAATGAAGCGACAATAGCTATAATTAAATAATTATAATGATTAATAATGTTAACAATACATATAGATATATTAGTTTGATAATATGAAATTTTATATAAACAACACATGGAGACTATGAGAGGAGGTTTAAAAGATTTATCTAGAATATGTTATAAGATGTATTGTGATTGGATGATTTTAGGATGATTTAATGGAATGTTATCATATAATCCTGTTCTAGATTTTGAATATTATATATAAAAGGATGTAAAAACAATTATAGTCAAATTAAGGTTGAGATATAATAATTGTGATATACATGAATATAGGTGAATTTAAAATATGCGATTTGATATGAAAAGCAGGTTGTGACTATGGAAGAGATGCATGGAAATACTGTAACCAACTGACACACTTTCTACAATTTGTAATGGAAGATGGTTTTTTATTTTTATTTCTCTGTTTGTTTGTTCTTGTTGAAAAACAAATAAAATTATTTTTTTAAAAAGAAATATTGGAGCACCAGTACATGTACTAAATGAAAGAGTAAAATATTCTTATTACTTGCATCACTTAAGAATATACATAATAACCTCTATAATTGCATCTATAAAGCACTTTAGATAATTAAGGCCACACAAACAAAAAAGTGACTTCTGAAAGTAAAAGGCAACTCCCTTGGAAAGGAACACAATAAAGCACTTATCAGTACTAAAAAAATTCATCAAGCATTTTTGGCAAAGGAACTTAAATCACTTCACCCAATCAAAACTTCAAAGAGATTGGGGAACTGGAGTCCAGCCAGACAAGCAGGATGCCTTTTGCTATATAAAATTAGCTTGCAGTATTAAACCACAAAACCAATTTGTCAACCTTCTGAATACCATACTTGGCTTATTTTAATAAAGAGCCACACTCCAAGTTCTGCTAAAAGAGCTAATTCTTAATTTTCCACTGTTGTGATTTTATGTTGATCTTGAAATCAGAAAAGCAAACACAATAAACATGTAATTATCAAAACAACTCAGTAATTCACATAACATTTGGTCTAACTGAAAACAACACTGCAGTGAAGGCTGAAGATAACCCATCAGTTTCACAGATGTTTTAGAAAAAATAATACTTATAGGTTATAATCATGATTTTAATATTAAATTGATCATTTTTACTATTTTCACAGTGTAATTGTACACAGTAAAATGCACATATGCAGTCATATAATTTATCTTCTTATATTTAGAACAATGTTAGGAGGTACAGTATTTTTAAACATATCTCCTTTCTACGTTATATGAAAAAAAGCCAAATTCAAAATAGGGGAGTTATTCACCTAGGGCTTAAGGAGACCAAAAGTTAATGACTCAGGTGTCAAAATACTCAGCATCATTTTTGACATGGCCTAGTACCATTTCAAAATAATGAGCCCCCTTTAGCCCCCTAAACTGTTCCCACACCATGGTTGATGCATCCAAAGCAGTGGTGGGATTCAGCCAGTTCACACCACTTCGGGAGAACCGGTTATTAACTTTCTGAGCAGTTTGGTGAACAGGTTGTTGGAAAAAATCATTAGGGCAGAGAACCGGTTGTTAAATTTTTTGAATCCCACCACTGATCCAAACCTCAGAGAGGTTGAAGAGGATTACGAGGATAACACTATTCAGTTTTCAGCATAGGGCATACACTACGCTGATTAGACAAAATGCAGTGTCTTATTGCAAATAAAATCTATCTGAAAGCTGTCTGATAAATCAGAATCATTATATAGGGGTATGTAGGACTACTTCTTTCCTAGTTACCTTCCCTAGAATGGAAAAAAAAAACCTGAAACTGCTCTTTTAACTACATACTTTCTACAGCTTAAAGGAAGATTCCTTCAACAGTGGTCTTCTAATTTGATCCTTCAGGCGGGAAAGAACACATTCAGACAAAGAGACATTGATGATATACTTTAACCTTATGGTGAGTCTCAGCCAGGCTAATTTAATCAGCCATGAGAAAAAATATTGAGTAAAAAGGTATAGTCCCGTCTACCTATAAGGCCTGCCCAATACCATTGAGATATATGGACTGAAAAATCCAATATAACCAGTCAAATGGTTGCTTTTAGCTATCAAATAATTGAAGGCAATGTTAAGGTACACCAATTAATTTTATCCATAAAGAATAATAAACGTCATGCCTAGTGGATTGTTTGGACTGTCCCTATAGGTTTTGCTTCACGTACTTTATCTGCTTCATAATATGGAAAAACATTGCCAACTTGCTCTATTGCTAAAAAATAGCTTCGCTGCCTCCATTGCATGGAATTATCTACCACACTAAAAGGCCTATTTTGTGTTTGATCTCTTTCTTCTCAAGAGTTCACTTTGGCTCCAGCTGTCATCTCATCTGCTTTGTTTCTGTTAGTTCCATAGTTTAAAAAAAATCAGACTGATTTTAATCCATGGGAAGGAAGGAAGGGCTTGAAAGTGATAATGTCAGTCATTTAGACCATATCTATACCACAAATCAGCAGGGTTTTAAAATTATTACTGACAGGCAAGGTGGGAAATTCAATCAATCATTCAGGGAAACATCAAGATTTATCAGGTAACCTGGTTTATTTAATCTACCCTACTTTGAACCTGCAGGGGTTTATACTGGCTGCCAACTAAAGCTGATAAGGGAATTGGTTGTCCATTATAGTGAAGTAAAACAAAGTTCCTTCATCTTCAAACCAGCTACATTAAATCAGAATACCAAGCTGAGTATATACCCTGAATCACGTTAGAATAGGAAAGAAAAAGGATGAACTTTGGAACTCTGGGCAATTTCATATTAAGAGAGAGAGAGAGAGATAATGGGAAAGAACAAAATTTTACAATGTAAAATCATAAAAGAAAATGAAGATAATAAAAAATAGTAAATTGATTATAAAAATGATTATAAAGAAGCAGCTTCCAATCTTCTTGATAGTGAGTCTGTGTGTGTGTGTGTGTGTGTGCATCTTCTTTCTCTAAAGTTAAGCTATCCTTTCTAATTTCAAACCCATAAAACAGAACTTCATTTTTTCTCTTGTTTCAGTAAATGGTCCATAGGAATTTCTACTACCTGATAATGCAGTTGTTGAACTTTCTCTAATTGTTGAACTTTCTCTAGTTGTTGAACTTTCTCTAATCAACAAGTTAATTTTGCCATCACTGCTGAATTCATAAACCATTTGTCCATTTGTTATAAAAGTAATACAATTCTGATACATCTTAATATAATTTAATATTTCATATAGTATTCATATTTAATAGTATTTTCATTTTAATAGGTTTCATAGTTAATAGTTCATACTACTAACTACTAAAATGTATGGATTTTAATTCTGTTATATTTAAAATGATAGCAGTAATATCTTGAGGTAATAATCACCTCAAGACGGCTTACTGTAATGCACTCTACATGGGGCTGCCCTTGAAAAGTGTTTGAAGACTTCACACGGCAGAATGCAGCCTGCGAGCGATTGTGGGTGCACCTAGGTACACCCACGTTACACCTATCCTCCGCAAGCTGCACTGGCTGCCATTGGTCTCCGGACTCACTTCAAGGTGCTAGTTGTTACTTATAAAGCCCTGCATGGCATCGGACCTGGGTACCTGAGAGACCGGCTCCTGCCGAATTACCTCCCAAAGACTGATTCGATCACACAGGCTTGGCCTTCTCTGGGTCCCATCTGCCAGACAATGTCATCTGGCGACCCCCCTGGGGAGAGCCTTCTCTGTTGCTGCTCCGGCCCTCTGGAACGAGCTCCCTGTGGAGATCCGGACCCTTACTACCCTCCCGGCCTTCCGTAAAGCTACTAAGTCCTGGCTGTTCCGGCAGGCTGGGGCTGTTGAAATAGCCAGCCCCGCTTCATTTGTGACTGTTGTGTATTTTAATATTGTTTGTATTGTCTTATTTATCCCCTCCCCTGTTTTATTGTGAGCTGCCTGGAGTCCTTCGGGATTGGGCGGCATACAAAACCAATAAACGAAATGAAACGAAACTATGAAAACCATATTTTGTGATTAGACTTTCTTTTACTACAAAATGTACTATTATATACAGTAAACTACTTAAAGAACAAACCAAGTAAACATGCCATTGTCTACCATTTAGTCTGCTAGGAAATAGATAAATTGCATTAAGGAAGCATTAAAGGCTTGATTTTTTTCGCAAAGGCCAAGAAGGTGATGCTGTAAATTCAGTAACTTTAATCAGTTAATGAAACAGAACTGACATTTTGTTTTACGAGAATACAATTCATTAATTCTGTGGTATGACATAATTAATAGTCATGCTAAAATAAATCCAACCTCCATCTCATAGTTCACTTTCAAAAAATAAAAACACATATGAATCTGGACTGATTAGGTGGGCATAATTTCATTTTTAGATCTTCTTATCATAAAGGCGTGTATTATTTCAAATGCTTGGCCAGCAAATTACTACCATAGTATTCCCAGTAGTAAACAAATGACTTGATCTTTCAAACTAAAAAGAATGTTGGATTAGTATTTTGCACCAAACTTGGAGTAGAACAGACACTGAGAATAGTTTAGAGAAGGAAAGAAAAGACGTATGTGACTGGAATAAAAGTTTAAAAATTTATAAGATATGTAATTATCCTGAATTTGTGGTATATAACAAAATAGGGCCTTAAAAAAAAACAGCCTTTGTTCATTGACAATTGCAGTAACAAAAATCTTGGCTTTAGTTCCATAATCTTTATATGCTTGCCAGTAGGAAACCTTATTGATGGTCTTTAATTGACAACTTTATTGAGGGTTTTTGAAAGTCTAATGCAATGCTGATATCTTCATACAAATTCTTACTGAAAATATCAAGGAGCTGTAGAAGGTAAAGCAGAATTATATTGCAAGATCTGTGCTTTACAAAAAAAACCAGAAAGAGATGTTTCTCTGTGTGCTTTATTGTGGTGGTAGTGCTGATTATTTCATTGTTAAGTTCCTCCAACATTCAGCCAACCAATAGAAAAGAATATTTGTACCTCAGGCCTGAACTGTGGCTTGATAGTTCCTAGATTGGCAGAAAACCAGCAGAGTTCATCCATGAACGCCAATTAACAGTCAGAAAACATGATAAAAACTCCTTAATTTTATAACACATGAACAGACTTAACTATAGTTTTAACTCTGACCATCCCTAGATCAAACTGAGCCCCAAAACACTAGAGATTCCTGGAAGCATGGCATTCAGACAAATCAGTCATAAATAGGCACAAAGACATAAAGAACATCTACATAACATTCAAAAAGAAAAAAAAAAACAGAAACAAAGGAAATAAAAAGACCAAAACACCTACTCACCAGCAATCAACATCCAGATAAATAGACATTATTTCCAAGATTAACATTAAACCAAAAATGAAGAAACAAACAATATCCTAAATCAAGTAATTACCATTATGTTAAACATGCTAATAGTAAATGAGAGTCCAAGGAACCACTAAAACTATTCCCACCAATATTGACAGGTCAAGGCACTAGTATATAGAATGAGAGAAAACTACACTGATAGCCAAGGTGGTGCAGTGGGTAGAGTGCAGTGCTGCAGGCCATTCAGCTGACTGCTAGTTCGGCAGTTCGGTGGTTCAAATCTCACCGGATCAGGGTTGACTCAGCCTTCATCTTTCCGAGGTGGGTAAAATGAGGACCCGGATTGTTAGGGGCAATATGCTGACTCTGTAAACCGCTTAGAGAGGGCTGAAAGCCCTATGAAGCGGTATCTAAGTCTAACTGCTAACTGCTATAATGTTACATAGTTTGGTAATGAAATGTCAGCAAGGAAACAACTACACCCAGGAGAAAGGAAGCCCTCAAAACCTATGACCAGGCCTTCATCAAATCTATAAAAGATCCAGCAGGAGTCCTTAATAACAGGCAGAAGAAGAGAACATCAAAGGGAGCAATTTATCATTCCGTACATTGCAAGACTTTCTGAAAAGCTCAGGAGGATTTTCAACCAAAACAATATATGTTATACACTTTAAAACCTAGATTAAAGCAGAAACTTGTCCGCCCCAAGGACAAAACACCCAGACCCAAACTGAGTGATATGGTATAATGCAGTGCAATGCAATTAGACATGTGCATAACTGTTCACTGGGGAAACAAAACAACCACTTCACAAACACAACACCAGGAGAACAAACCCATCAGGACAGGATTCAACAATACATCTGCACAAAACACAAAGGTCACAAGGTCCTTTTTGAAGACAGCAAAGTTCACATTCTAGATAGAGAGGACCACTGGTTTGAAAGAGCAGTCAAACAGAAAATGTCAAAGCGGAACGATCTGTGCTCCACCACTTCTTGCCTATACATCTTAATGGAAGGACAATTCATTGGAGGTTTGCTAAGGCTTGTTTGCATTCTCAGCAGAGTTGAAAGGCAATGTGCTCCAGAAGGGTCATAATCCAATAGCTGCATTTTAATAGCAATACTAAATAGCCTTCTTGAAGACTGAAGGACATTTCCTTTCATCTGGAAAATAAGTTCCAAACTCCTAATAACTTCCTAGTAATATTAATGGTGACTAGGGAAATATGTGGATAAGATAAGAGTGAGAAAGAAGATTGGAGCTAATACTGTAGGAACTTAGAAAGGAAAAGGAAGAGTTTTATTGTCAAATAGAAAGGTAAGATAAGCCAACAGCAATCATTTTAAGTGCTTATCTCTAAGTTTAATTCAAAGTCTTAATTTGTACAATCTTTATTTTGTTTAAAAATACTGTCCAATTCTACAAGGACCCTGCTGGGCACGATAGTGTAGAAGCAAAGATAAAATAAAATTAAAAAACCAAACATTGAAAGAAAATCATAAAAATACCTCAATAGAGAATCAGGCTTCAGGGCACTTTTAAACAATGCCAGATAAGGCATAGGGAAACTCAATAGCAATGCAATAAAATAATTTAAATTCCCCCTTGCCACAAGTCCCAGCGTTTATAATTTTAATTTGACTGAGATATGGGAGAGAAACCGTATAGAAATCATGACTTTTGGTGTAACATGTCCATAGTTGTATAGTAACAGATTAGAATTATTTTTACATACACTCTCATAAGAAAGTTATCAACAGTTTACCTAGAAAAATAAATAAATAATAAAATAGCTGTTGGGTCTGGTTTTCACAATAAATAATAACAGATCTATATATGCATTTCACAAAATAATGATAAAAGAAAAAAGACAGAGAAATACCATTGTGTGGTCACAATTGTATGTTTATAAATGTTGGCCTTCCTCTGTGAAAAATAGAATATAACATTAAGAATTTTAAAAGATGTTCCCTTACCAAGCTAGCAGAGGTCATTGGTGTTGTTTTTAATGGAGGAAATGGCAGGCTGTTGTATCTACAGGAGTATGTTTGTTGCTATTTATATGATGTTTATTTATTATCCATAGGTGGAAAGAAATAACCAGACTACTGCAGCAGAGAGAGAGAGAGAATCAGGATGAAGCTCAGGTTCCTTATTCTTAAACTGAGCTCTAACAAATGACAGGAATATATATGGAAAAAGTGACAGGGGGGAAGGTATTAGCGAAAGTATTTTAACTGGTGAGATACAGGAAGAGAGCCTCTCTGCATTTCTCCCAATCTTTGGAGCATCTTACTCCTAGAGGTGAGACAGGCCTCTTTACTCCTTTTCCTTTCGGGAACAGCATTAAGACCTGGCTCTGCCAAATGGGAAAGGTATGTAAGAGTGGTATGTAATCCTGGGCATGGTTGGTGGGTTTAGGGGACTCTCTCCACCTATTTTTTCATTTTCAACATCTTTATTTTATTTGTTCTTGTACTGTTTTTAATCCCTATTTTTAACTACTGTATATTTTATTGTAAGCCACACAGACTCACTTAGGCAAAAGGGGTGATATAGAAATTAGGTAAATAAATTAAAAAAAATCATGTACTATTGTGATTCAGACAGCAACAGTGTTGGAAAGGACCTGGAGGTCATCTAGTTCAACCCCCTGTTCACGCAGGACACCTGTACTAGGGATTCGACCACCGAACTGCCGACGTTTCTGATTGACAATCTCAGTGTCTTAGCCATTGAGTCTTCTATGGAGACACCCATAATTTTTAAAAATGTAATCAATATAGTACTGAATAAGTCATAGAAAAGTATTAAAATCCATATTGCTTGGAAAAGGGAACATTTTGAGTCTGAAGGACACATAGATGTTTCTCAAAAAATGCAACATGTGATCAAGTAATTAAATAGTTAAAGTCAACCTCAATGATTTTGAAAGGTCAAGCAAAATATAACCAAGACTTTAAACACAGTTGACATAGAAATTTACTGAACAGGTCAAAGCAAACTGAGTAAACTACATAAACTCAAAGTCAAAGGCTAGGGGAAGACGAATTATGGCACATGTAATGTGCCATAATGATATAATTTCAAAGAAATTGTCTTAAAAAGTAAATATTGCTTTATAGTGCTAGAACATCACAAATATAATGTATGCAGCTAACTTTAGAATAGAGACATAATTAAAGAGGTAGAACATAGTTGTTAAAATAATGTGCAGTCAGAGTTCTGACCATAATATCAAGGCATTCATTTTTGCTTTGTAAACATTGAGAACATTATTGTTGCTCTGTGAACACTAAAGAAATTCAATGGCGTTTTTACATTTATACGTTGTAAATGCTCAAAATATGGTTGCCATCATAATTGTTTAAAAAAGAAACCTAGCAAATAAATGAATAGCCGTGGAGAAAATTGTGGTATTCATATCACAGCAGTAGTCAGCAATGGAAGTTGCCTTGAAAGGATTTCACAGAGATTAAAATATTGCTATGATGATTTATCATTTAGCATTGAATGACCCATCATCAAGACATAATGACCAGAGATGCTAAATTTGTTATTCCAATTTGTGGAAGCCATACTTTTTGCATGATATGGATTTTGCTACTTCTCACCGGAATAATTTACAGCAGTGAACTGTGATCTTTTCAGCACATACTGCAAGGTCAATATAAAATTATTTGAAGAGATTTTAAATTAATATTCTGCACTTCAAACTTTGTATCTCCAACTAATTGTCTATCTTATGTGCCAAAATAACAGAGATGCTCAGAGAGTCAAAGAAGGACATTACTATTGGCAGAATTGGAGGCTGAAAGTAACGTTCATTAAATTGCAAACAAAGATGAAAAGGCCTTCAAAGTCAGGTTTTCTGGAAAAGATTGGTGAAATGCATAGTTTATTTAAAACCTACAACCAAAAAATGCCAATTCAAGGAAACTTTAAGGAAATATAAAGCATATTGATTCAAATATGTTTATATAAATATCGTAAAGATGGGAAATAAGAGCACTTTTCATTTCAAACTATTGTTAATATGAACATCATCAGTTTTCTGTGTCTCCTGTTTAATTCAAGAGGAACAATGGAAAGGTGGGAAAAAATATTTCCTTTTATTGCGAGTTAGCCATTATGATGAAGCTTAAGATTCATAAACTCAGTCAAAACATCCATAAGAATCACCTTAAGACTTACTATGTTGATGCTTGTAACACATTGCAGTGGCACAACAGCATGAATGTAGATGGAGCAGTAAGTGCTTTTAGAAAGATGAATTAATTATTATCATATTCTATCAAGTTACTTTTTCCACTGTGCATTATTTCATCATATGTTCATATAGAGAATGTGGGTTCATGGACCTACTGTCACATCACTCATTGAGTTAATTGTATAATAATTATAATAATTTTATTATATTTGATTAAATATTTTTCATATAGCATGATAATGTCCATACATGCATTCTTACCTATCAGTAAAGACATACCGTATTTTTCCATGTATAAGATACAACTTTTATTTAAAATGTTTAAAATATTTACTTCAAAATTGAGGTGCATCTTATGTGTAGGGAGCTGAGGAGAAGGCCGCACATGCCAGATGAGCCTCTATCTTATATGCAGCTCTATTATTCCTCTCTATTGTAGTTGTTTCCTGTACCACATTGCCACTCTAGCTTTCATCTCTATTGTTCATGTAGTGCATTTCCTTTTCTTGTTGTATTACTCTAACAAATGGCTTCTGTACAGTGATGGCTTATAGTGTGCTTACTACAAGAAATTACATAAATATGGGGGTGTCTTATACATGAGGTATCTTATACATGGGGGGCGTCATGCACAGAAAATATGGTAATGCTCAATCAAAAAACTCAATATGATAATCATAATACAATCAATACCCACTTCTTTTTATATGTGACACAAGGCATACTGCACATTAAAAGAGGACACAGTTTGACCTCGTCTTGTGACTAGAATTTGATTCTTTTGACCCTACTCCCTCATAATCCTATCTGTTAGAAATTACATAAAAACTACTGACACACACAGCATACTTAACATAAATTAAATATAGATCACCAGCGCTCCTATAATTCCACTTCAATTGCATTGGAATCAGGCAGACTTTGAAAAGGCACTGGCTCTGAAATTCATTTAATAAATAGTTTAAAATAGATTCCACATTGATAGTCTCTAAATTCTACTATGATGGCATTAGAAAACCTATGTGTACCCAAGAACTGATGTTAACTACAAGTGATTGTTTAAGTTATACAACTACTTAAGCATGATTCCAAAAGCTAATTAGGAAATTTTCAGCCAGCCATTTTCCTATTAGCAGTATGTATTTTATTCTATTTTCAGACTAAGGATGAAAGGGTTATATCTTAACTAGTGCTATCAAATTATCTTCATTGTTCAGTAACCAATAAGGACCTAAGCAACTGAAATTTTATATTTTATGAAAAAAAGGAGAAGAGGAGATTAATGAGAGAAGAATGCCCATGCTATATTGGTGAACTATGCACTAGTTTCAGAAATGTTTTTTGTTATGAAAGCAAAATAGCAGCTGAAATCTAATATATTATTATTTCTAAATACCACATTAACAAATTAAATGACTATTATATCCAAAGTCAATTTAGCCCAAATATATGACATGTAATTCTGCCAGCAAATAATGTAACAATGATTCTAACCTTTTGTTCTCTAGAATATTTCAAAGTCTACCTGCTGATGGGGGGAAAATTAGGTGGTCATGCATGAGCAATGCTGTCTCTACTGATAAGTTTTTTGTTTATTAAGCTGCATAAAATGTAATTAGCATAAAATATAGAGAGTTTGTTGATATTTAGAGTCACTGCTGTATTCTAGCATAATGTGTTTCCAGCGCCTGTGAGAATCCTGATTTTAAGAAACTAATGCTGTAGCTATATTCAGTCCTATTGATTTTTTAAATTTAATGCGATGATTATATTTTATTGTTTTAGGATGAGCACATTCTGCTACTTAAAATAAGAACATAAGTAAAGTGCTGCTGGAAACCATCTAGTGAATTCAGTGTCATACAAAGGTATTTGGACACATTTCAGATTTCACAAGCATGGCCCTAAAGAACAGTAGTATTCTTCCATTGTTGTTTTCCAGCTAGCAGAACACAGATGAAATTTCAATAATCTCATGCTCGTGCTAATATTGTAAAAAAAGGGAAATGTGTCTATCCTTTCCACTCTACTTATGCCATGCATGGTTTTATAAATCTCGTCATGTGTTCTCCTACGCTCCTTTGTTCTAAGCTATACATACAGTCATGCATAGCTGCTCCATCTCTCTGTCATTTAAAAATCTTTTTCCACCTTTATCACCTCCTTATTCACCTCCTTATCAAGGTTTGATTTTGATTTTTTTGATTTTATTAATATTGTAGCCGCCCTTTTCCCTGAGGGGACTCAGGGCGGCTTCACATAAAATCAGGGGAGGGGAATACAAACATTGACATAGAGACATATTATAAATAGTAAGCAACATACATTCATCATTCGGGAGGGGGCGGCTATCCTTGTCCCCAGGCCTGACGGGCTAGCCAGTTCTTAAGGGCTATGCGGAAGGCCTGGACGGTGGAGAGGGTACGAATCTCCACGGGGAGCTCGTTCCAAAGGGTCGGGGCTACTACTGAGAAGGCCCTCCTCCTTGTAGTTGCCAGCCGGCACTGGCTGGCCGATGGAATACGGAGGAGGCCTAATCTATGAGATCTTATTGGTCGTAGGGAGGTAATTGGCAGAAGGCGGTCTCTCAAGTATCCAGATCCACTACCATGTAGGGCTTTATGGGTGACTAATAGCACCTTGAAGCGCATCCGGAGATCGACAGGTAGCCAGCGCAGCTCGCGGAGGATAGGTGTTATGTGGGTGAACCGAGGTGCACCCACAATCACTCGCAGCGGCCGCATTCTGTACTAGCTGAAGTCGCGGATGCTCTTCAGGGCAGCCCCATGTAGAGCACATTGCAGTATTCCAGCCTAGAGGTCACAAGGGCCCGGGTGACTGTTGTGAGAGCCTCCCGATTCAGGTAGGGTCGCAACTGGCGCACCAGGCGAACCTGGGCGAATGCCCCCCTGTCACACGCCGTCAAGTGGTGGTCAAACGACAGCTGTGGGTCCAGGAGGACTCCCAAGTTGCGAACCCTCTCTGAGGGGTATAGAATTTGAACCCCCCAGCCTGAGTGATGGAATATTGATCGAATCTTTTGGGAGGGAAGCACAACAGCCACTCGGGTCTTTTCTGGGTTGAGTACAAGCTTGTTACCCTCATCCAGTCCATAACGGCTTCAAGGCCTCGTTCAGCACGTCTGCCGCTTCATTGAGTTGGCACGGGGCGGACAGATACAGTTGAGTATCGTCCGCATATTGATGGTATCTGATCCCGTGCCTGCGGATGATCTCTCCCAGCGGTGTTCATGTAGAGTTGAATAGTAGGGGGATAAGACCGAGCCCTGAGGCACCCCATAGGTGAGGGGCCTAGGGGACGATCTCTGCCCCCCCACTAACACCGACTGCGACCTGTCCGAGAGGTAGGAGGAGAACCACCGCAACACGGTGGCCTCCACTCCCACCTCCCACAGTCGTCGCAGAAGGATACCATGGTCGATGGTATCGAAAGCCGCTGAGAGGTTCAGGAGGACCAGATGGAGGAATGTCCTCCATCTCTGGCTCTCCAGAGATCATCGGTCAATGCGACCAAAGCGGTTTCAGTGCTGTAACCGGGTCTGAAGCCTGACTGGAAGGGGTCAAGATAGTTTGCTTCCATCCAAGGGACCGTTGGAGCTGGAAGGGCCACCCCTTCTCGACAACCTTCCCAAGGAGGGAAGGATTGGAGACTGGGCGATAGTTATTAAGAACGCTGATCCAGAGATGGTTTCTTTAGGAGTGGTCTCACCACCGCCGCTTTCAGTGAGGCGGGGATTCCCTCCCCGAAGGAGAGGCGGTAACAACCACCTGGATCCAGCCTCGTGTCACCTCACTGCTGTTAGTACCAGCCATGAGGGACACGGATCCAGTACACAGGTGGAGGCCACTTACAGCCCTCATGGCCTTGTCCACATCCCCGGGGGATAACATCCTGAAACTCAACCCAGAGATGTTCTACTTGATCCTCCTGTGCCTCGCGAACTGCGGGGGTGGAGTCCAAGTCCGACCCGAACCGAGCAATTTTGTCCGCTAAGAATTGGGCATAGTCCTCAGCTCTGCCCTGCAAGGGTTCCCCCGCTTCCCTTTTATTCAATAGGAGCGGGTTATCCTAAACAGGCGGCTGGGCGGGGACTCAGCGGACGCAACCAAGGTGCTATGTGAGATCTTTTTGCTGCCCTAAGTGCCCTGGTGTATTCCTTGGTGCAGGTGGTTACCATTGCTCGGCCCTCGATTCGGACTTATCGGACCTCCAACGGTGCTCTAGGCGTCTCCTCCGGCGCTTCATCTCCCGGAGTTCCTCGTGAACCAAGGAGGTCTCCGGGATCCGCCGCCTCGGAGGGGGCCGTAGTGGCGCAATCCAGTCGAGGGCCTCCGATTCTGCCGAGTGCCAAGCAGCAACCAGAGTCTCTACCGGACTGTGGGCGAAAGTGTCAGGAATAACCCAAGCTCCGTCTGGAACCTTAACGGTTCCATAAGTCGCCTGGGGCGGAACCACCTGGTCGGGTTCTCCTCCCTACAGTGGGGGTTTGTCTCCGGAAGTCTAGCCTCAGTAGGCAGTGGTCTGACCACGACATGGGTATGATGTCGTTACCCCTCAGACCAAGATCACAAATCCACTGCTCCGAGAGAAATACGAGGTCGAGCAGTGCCCCGCCGAATGGGTTGGGCCCCGAATTACTTGGGTTCAAGCCCATGGGCTGTCATGGAAGCCATGAACTCCTGCGCCCCATCAGAGTTTTCACCGAGCGGACGGCAAATTAAGTCCCCCAGGCCATCAACCTAGGGAATTCAATTGCCAGCTCGGCTACTGACTTGAGGAGCGAGGGGAGGGCTGCTGCAACGCTGTTGGGAGGCAGGTACGTTAACAGCAGGCCCACTTGACCCTTGAGGTCCAACCTTTATCAGCAGGGACTCACACCCGACAAGCTCCGGAGCAGGGGACCCTACAGGAACTAACGACTCCCGGATAACAATGGCCACACCCCCACCCCTTCCCTGGGCTCTCGGCTGGTGTAGCACCTGAAATCCTTCTGGGCACAGCTCTACAAGGGGGACTCCTCCCTGGGCCCAGCCAGGTTTCAGTAATACATGCCAGGTCTGCCCTCTCGTCTAAAATTAAGTCCCGGACGAGAGGAGCTTTGTGTACAACAGACCTGGCATTTAGCGACAACAGCCTGAGACCAGGGTCCTGACTACTTGCGCCATCTGGTCTCGGAGTGGGACTTATAAGGCCGGAAGGAGGGATCTCTGTAATGTAGCGAACCCTCCTTCCCCGGTAATGGCCTGCCCTAAAGTCCCCGCCGTATCTGCCCCTCCCTGTTACGACCGTAATACCCCGACCCTCTCCCGTGTCTCTGGTCCCCCCAACCACCCCCATGGCCCCCACATCTCCCGGCAGGTCCTCCGAATCATACATACCCATGCACTCCCCCAAACAATCCCCACGTCAAAATTTAAAAACAGAAAATTACAACAATAATAATAAAAGTGGGACATTCATTCTCTCATACACATCTCATGCATATCCCATGCAAAGAAAGAAGAGAAAGATGAAAGAAAAAGAAAGAAATTAAAAATTGCGCAATTGATTAAATTTAAGGTGCGAGTTCAGATGCAAAAATTGGCTCTTAATGTTCAGAGTTGAAGTGGCTGGGGGCCAATTATAGTCAGATGGAAGTATATGGGGGAGTGTCTTATAACCCCTCTCTTTTCTATAACTTTGTTGGTCGAAGGGTCCTGTGGGGGTTCAGAGCGGACACAACAGAGTGCTGCCATCATCTGTCCACCCGCAGCCCAGGTCCAGAGTCTTCCTTCTGGGGGTAAAACCACTCCAAGGGGTTCCCAGAGGCACACCCACTAAAAGTAAATGGGATAAAAGATGGAACAGGCGTTGTAATTGCCAGGAGACACCGTCGCTGTCTCAAGATGGGAGCTTGCTCCCTCATGTTAAATACCAAGGCAGCCCGAGAACCTCCGGAATCTCTAAAGCCAATGGGGTCATCCAGGTCTGCAAAGTCCAAGGGTGGTCTCCCCGTTCCTCGACCTCACTGCAGGCAGACAGAGTAAAGAGGTGGGGCATGTCAATGTGGCCGCCAACGAACGACACCGCTGCCACCGAGCTGAAGTTCCTCTCCTCGCCGCCGAACAGCTGATTAGGCAAAGCAGCACGGAGACCGCTGGAACCGCCAAAAGCCCCGCGGTCCACGGCTGCAGCGTCCAAACGGCCAGAGATGGTCCTCTGGGGTGGTCCCACATCGTAGGCGCTCCCGTCGCGCAGCAGGCAAAGCCAGAAGATGAAGATAAGCGCGGAGCCGCGAAGAACGCCGCCGCCGTTTCCAAGCCGAATTCCCCTCCTCGCTGCCGAGCGGCCCGACCAGCATGGAAGCCGCTGGAGATGCCGGAGCCTTTGCGGTCCGGGGCTATCCCCAAAGAGGTAGCCCCTACCGTTAACTGATCTTTTCGGGCTCCCTGGGTCTTAAGCTTCCCGGACGAGCCTCTCATATTATATATTAGCGTTGTTACTACGCTCGGTTTTTTCCTGCATTTCGTCGGTAATTTAGAGCGGACGGAGCCTTGCAGCCATTTAGTCCTCGCACATTGCGCAGTGAAGTGACCACATAATATTCCAAATGGGTATAATGAACTGGAACTGCCCCATGCCAATTCTACCAAGCTTGTGAACACCTACTTAATTTCTAGATCAAATAACAAAAAAACAATTTTCCTGCTCTTGACTACTATCTTATATATATAAAACCGGCTTAGGCCTCTTGAATAAAACAAAAGGAACAGAGATAAACATAGAAAGAGAAAAGATTTGCTCCTGACAGCAGGAATTCGAACCTCACAGGAAGGTTGCATGTCATTTGACTTCTGAAAGGCCTGACCATCAACTGCCACACTAAAGGGCTAGGCCAGGTATGCTTTCGTCAGCAGCAGGAGCAAGAGATGGCAAGGCAGCAATTGCCTCCAAATTGCAGGGAGCCAAAGGGCACAGATTGAAGGGAAGATATATGTGTGTGCGTGGAGGGTGGATGAAGCGCCTTGGATTGATCAGGCTGCCCAAGCAGTTTAAATTTTGATCATGTAACCTCGGAAATTTGCAATGTCTACAACTTCAGAGATCAGTCACAAGTCCATTTTTTAAGCATTGTCCTAACTTAGAACAGTTGCTTAATGAATGAGCCTAACTTGAGCATGAGCTATACTGAAAGGAAAGATGGGTGAAATTTAATCTCCATAACCTTGTCTACATATATTTTCAGATGTTTTACATTCCAAATAAAAATTGTACCTTAGCAATTCCACCACGTAATAGAACTTAAAAAATGAGATAAGAACAACACTTTTTTTTTAGTGAAAAGGGCTCTTCTTGGAAATTTCTTTCTTAGAAATTCAAAGAACCACAACATTTTCTATTAATTCTAAACTGACATATATTATGAATTCCAAACAAACAAAGCTTCTTTAAAAGGTCAGTTATAATTTTAGTTAACTGTTTCTATGGTCATTGTGACAGTAATCATGAATTAAAACTATATCAAGTCTAAACTTTATTTACCTTTTATATCTAGCTTCCACTGATGGCAATTACCCTCCAGAACATCTTTCTATGCACGTTTGACACCTTAGTGCTGATAATTGCAATACTCTGGATAGTAATCCCATAAATAGTAGAGATGTGTTACAAAGATGTACCATTATTTATACCCAGGAAACTTTTAACTAGGTCCTGTTACTGGATGTTCATGTGGTAGCTGTAGCTATACTAAAATTGGTTTGTAGGAGCTTCAATTGTGTACTAGTCCTTGGCAAAGTAAACATGGACATGCTCAAAAATTTCCCTCTCTTCTCCAAAATGATCAGCTATAATGTAACTGTTCAACCATTGTAAATAAAATAAGATATTAAAGTTTCACCAACTGTATTTTTCCCAGTTGATCTCTATCATATAACTAACAAAACAGAATAATAATTAAAGTATTATAAATGGTATCAACTGGAAGCCCGAACTACCTTACTAAATAATGGATGTTATGTTTTAATTTATAGTTAATGAACTAATCTCTCCCTATCTGCCTGTTAATATTTCATGACATTTGAGTCAAAATTCAAGCATAAATGCAGCAGTAGCAAAAGATACTTGATAACATCAAAGACAAATATTCTGTGTATACATAAATCAGAGAGAAAAAGCAAGTATTAAGTACGATGTATATAATTATTTTAAACATGTAAAGCATGTGTTTGCTTTGTACATCAATTTCCTTTAACTTAAATTCCTCAAAGTCTTTTCTAATCACTATTCAAACAATGAGGTCATTTTTAAGCCTTTGAGGGCTGCTATTGAATTCTCACCACAGGAAAGAGAATGACAATGAGATCAGCACCTCATTATGAGATACAGCTTAATAGCAAACAAAGTAGATAGAACATTCTTCTTTCTATTCTACAAACTTAGCATTATTCTGGGAATAGGTTGCATCTCATTTTGCTTCCCTAATTTTCTCTATACAATATAAATGTACACATCTATGTATGTAAATAATTGACAATTAAAATTAGGTGTACAACGCAAAATATGTAACACCATTTAACTGATTCGATTTCGTCCAAAGTGGAGTTACTAAAATATTTTCTAGCTAGAGATATTAAAGCAATCCAAATGTTTAAACAACCACCCAATATCATGCAAAATATTTCATTACTAATTAGATAACACAAAATATGGAGTATTTTAATGGTAACAGGACCACTTTTATAAATGTATTTGTTCCTTTCATGTACTTTTGAATAATTAGCTAAAACTGAACATATTTCTTGGACCATAAACACATTTTGATTGATTAAAAACAAAGATGACACAATAAAGAAGATGGATTAGCCACAAATTACCATATACAACACTTATAGAAAGCTTCTAATTCTTGAATTAGTCAGGTCTCCAATATTAGCCATCTCATTTATACCTTTCAGTCAAGAAGGGAGTGATTCATCCTTTAGCTTATTGGCAAGAAGTGGACTGGACTCTAGTTCCTTCCAGTGAAAGGAACTCTGAATGCTTCAGCATAGCAAGACATTTTGGACAATTCTATGCTCCCAACTTGTGGGAACAGTTTGGAGCTGGCCCATTCCTCTTCCAACATGACTGTGCACCAGTGCACAAAGCAAGGTCCATAAAGACATGGATGACAGAGTCTGGTGTGGATGAACTTGACTGGCCTGCACAGAGTCCTGACCTCAACCCGATAGAACATCTTTGGGATGAATTAGAGCAGAGACTGAGAGCCAGGCCTTCTCGTACAACATCAGTGTGTGACCTCACAAATGCGCTTCTGGAAGAATGGTCAAAAATTCCCATAAACACACTCCTAAACCTTGTAGATAGCCTTCCCAGAAGAGTTGAAGCTGTTATAGCTGCAAAGAGTGGACCAACGTCATATTGAACCCTATGGATTAGGAATGGGATGTCACTTACAGTAAATTCATATGCGAGTAAAGGCAGGTGAGCGAATACTTTTGGTAATCTAGTGTATTTTCACATGTACGCATACAGCTTCACTTTTTAATGCATCAAAGAAAATATAAAGACATAGAGTGGTATTACGTTACTTGATCCCATACAATGTGTCAAACAGTAAGGTAATCGCATATAAGGTACTTAACAAATATAGGTTTATATAATGATACTAGAAAACGTATGACCCATTGCTCATCCTTTCAGAGATATTTCCTTACTAAACAGGGAATAATCACAAAGGACAAAAAACAATGGGAGCAAGTGAGACTTTCTGATGACTTTCTCATTGTAATTGCTTGTAGAAGCTGGAACAAGCATCAGAAGTCACTCCTCCTTGGATGATATGTGAATCTACTTGCTATTTAGCTGGGAGTAGGGAGAACAAAGAGAACTGCAGACCATGTGAAAAATTGCAGCCCTTCTTTCCCAAGTCAATCACCACTCAGCTTTACCACAAGAAAATTGGGGGCAGGAGCCAAAGGGAAGTGGGAAGACGGAAGGTATGTGGCCCTCCCACCTTCCCCTGGTTCATTTCCAAGTGGCGAGAAAGACACTAGGGGCTGGTTGGAAACATGGTTTATTGAGGGACAGGACCACATGGGTTTGAGGTCCTTGGCATCTGACCACATGGAGTTGAGAATGAGAGTTATTTATACCTTTTCTTGGGCCTTTCCCTTGAGCTTCCTGTTCCTGTGCAAGAAATGTATTCTATTGGCTGTAGTCAGATTCCGATGGGAGCATGTGGATAATGTGGTCTGAATCAAATTTGGTTAAAGTGTGCTGATACAATGAAGGTGCTTGTTGGGCAATTCCTATGGTGGCTGAGGGCTAATCCTATCTTTGTTCAGACTTTGCTGCTGGGAGTAATGGATTACCAAATCTGCATTTCTAAATATTCTAAAGGCTGGCTTCAAGTTAGTATCTGCTGGGGGCAGGGAGCTGAGGATCTGGTTTCTGTCTTTAGAAACATGTTTCCCCTTTAGGGAAATATAATATTCTGCCTTTTATAATATTTCTCAAAATATTTCATTTTTCGAGGCGAGAATGGGTGCTAACTTTCTACACCTTAATCAGCCACAGTGCAAGAAAAATAGGGGTTTGGATACTTTCATTATTTTTTCATAATATTTATATCTTGCCTTTTGTCTATGAACTGAAGCTGAATTTTTAAAAAGCCTGATGGATTAGAAAAGTTGGTAAAAATAGTAATGTACAAAAACTTAACTTTATGGTCAAGACTGTATATGTTATCCAGAGAATGATTCTGAAAAAAGAGGAAGAAATATCTGAACTTTCATAAATTTTTAATCAGCAGACCTATAACTAAAATAATATATTAGTGCAAAAAATAAAAGTAATGAGACTTAAAGGAACAAGAATCATAAATTAAAAATAGTACTTTCTGAATGAAATATAGGCACCAGATAAATTATATGAACAGGAAAAATCTATATTGTACAAATATATTGACATGTACCGAAATGAAAAGAAATTCTAATTATTTCACAGGAGAGCCAGACCAAATTCTAGACTACTAATTAATAGATAAAAATTTCAATTAAAATAATGGACAAAAGTCAAAATAGACTTCAAACAGTAGTGATATATGCAAATCAAGGAACTACATGATAGCCATTATTATTTAATTCCAATTAAGCTTCAAGGTTAGCCTTTGCTCAGTATTTTTTCAGTATATTTTACAGTGAATAAGCGGACATTGTCAGATTGCTGTTATGCAGTACATTGATCTTTCTATTAGTATGCTTCATGATCAATTTATAAATTATTAATTACTGTTTTACATTAGTTTATAAATTACTTATAATAACCAGTAATTCATAGCAGAAACTTTCTGCTTTCTGCACTGCAAGGCTCACACATCTGATTAGGCAAAATACATTGCTAATGTGCAGTAAAATTTAATCTGGTAAAAAAACCTCCACCAATTAATATGGAAGAATTTTAGGGAAACAATGGCTGCATTCTTCTCAAAGTATTTGTTAATCTCATATTAGCTAAATCTACAACCAAATATGAGCAAAAGTTCAGTTCAAATTTTATGTTTACAGGAGCTAGGATAACTTCAAGTGAGGTTTTAGCAATTCTGAGAATATCATGTTGCATCAAATTGAATCTAGTATTTTTTTCATGATGATAAACCAATATTATGTAAACTCATCAGTATGACTTCAGTGCAGTAAATAGACCATGTAAAGCATTTGAAAGAATATTTGGACCACCAGCCTTTATGCACATAATGCATGATTCTAATCAAATTAATGCCTTCCACTAAATGAAGCAGCTAAATATTCATATGCCCAAAAAGATAACCAAAAAAGGCTCTCAAAGCAGCCATGAAATTTTTTGATAACAACACAATTGCTTTTCACAATGTGAAGCAAGTACATTGCTACAACACACTTGTGAATGACCATGGTGGTATAGTGTTGAGAATGCAGTGTTGCAGGCTAATTTTGCCCATAGCCTGGAATTCGATCCTGACAAGCTCAATGTTGACTCAGCCTTCTATCCTTCCAAAGTCAGTAAAATGAGGACCCAGATTGGTGGGGTCAATATGTTGACATTGTAAACAGTTCAGAGAGTGTAAAGCACTATGGAGTGGTATAAAAGTCTAAGTCTAAGTGTTATACTCTTTAAATATTTTGGATGTCCTCATTAGGATTCTCTTGTTTGTTCTTCATAGCAATTGTTTCAGAAGCATATTTTAAAACAGATTCAGTTATTTTAAAACAGCTATGCTCTTCAATATTGGTGATCATCCCAACTTTTGATTACTTTTCCTATATCAGCAGCTGTTCATTAA